>NC_074700.1:26955573-26970573 GCF_029448725.1 Salvelinus fontinalis | reverse complement strand
ACACAGATACACTACCAGGCTATAGTGAGGACTACCAGGCTATAGTGAGGACACAGATACACTACCAGGCTATAGTGAGGACACAGATACACTACCAGGCTATAGTGAGGACTACCAGGCTATAGTGAGGACACAGATACACTACCAGGCTATAGTGAAGACACAGATACACTACCAGGCTATAGTGAGGACACAGATACACTACCAGGCTATAGTGAGGACACAGATACACTACCAGGCTATAGTGAAGACACAGATACACTACCAGGCTATAGTGAGGACACAGATACACTACCAGGCTATAGTGAGGACACAGATACACTACCAGGCTATAGTGAAGACACAGATACACTACCAGGCTATAGTGAGGACACAGATACACTACCAGGCTATAGTGAGGACACAGATACACTACCAGGCTATAGTGAGGACTACCAGGCTATAGTGAGGACACAGATACACTACCAGGCTATAGTGAAGACACAGATACACTAACAGGCTATAGTGAGGACACAGATACACTACCAGGCTATAGTGAGGACACAGATACACTACCAGGCTATAGTGAAGACACAGATACACTACCAGGCTATAGTGAGGACACAGATACACTACCAGGCTATAGTGAGGACACAGATACACTACCAGGCTATAGTGAGGACACAGATACACTACCAGGCTATAGTGAAGACACAGATACACTACCAGGCTATAGTGAGGACATAGATACACTACCAGGCTATAGTGAGGACTACCAGGCTATAGTGAGGACACAGATACACTACCAGGCTATAGTGAGGACACAGATACACTACCAGGCTATAGTGAGGACACAGATACACTACCAGGCTATAGTGAGGACACAGATACACTACCAGGCTATAGTGAGGACACAGATACACTACCAGGCTATAGTGGGGACACAGATACACTACCAGGCTATAGTGAGGACACAGATACACTACCAGGCTATAGTGAGGACACAGATACACTACCAGGCTATAGTGAGGACACAGATACACTACCAGGCTATAGTGAGGACACTGATACACTACCAGGCTAGAGTGAGGACTACCAGGCTATAGTGAGGACACAGATACCATACCAGGCTATAGTGAGGACACAGATACACTACCAGGCTATAGTGAGGACACAGATACACGACCAGGCTATAGTGAGGACACTGATACACTACCAGGCTATAGTGAAGACACAGATACACTACCAGGCTATAGTGAGGACACAGATACACTACCAGGCTATAGTGAAGACACAGATCCACTACCAGGCTATAGTGAGGACACAGATACACTACCAGGCTATAGTGAGGACACAGATACACTACCAGGCTATAGTGAGGACACAGATACACTACCAGCTACCAGGCTATAGTGAGGACACAGATACACTACCAGGCTATAGTGAGGACACAGATACACTACCAGGCTATAGTGAGGACACAGATACACTACCAGGATATAGTGAGGACACTGATACACTACCAGGCTATAGTGAAGACACAGATACACTACCAGGCTATAGTGAAGACACAGATACACTACCAGGCTATAGTGAGGACACAGATACACTACCAGGCTATAGTGAGGACACAGATACACTACCAGGCTATAGTGAAGACACAGATACACTACCAGGCTATAGTGAGGACACAGATACACTACCAGGCTATAGTGAGGACACAGATACACTACCAGGCTATAGTGAGGACTACCAGGCTATAGTGAGGACACAGATACACTACCAGGCTATAGTGAAGACACAGATACACTACCAGGCTATAGTGAGGACACAGATACACTACCAGGCTATAGTGAAGACACAGATACACTACCAGGCTATAGTGAGGACACAGATACACTACCAGGCTATAGTGAGGACACAGATACACTACCAGGCTATAGTGAAGACACAGATACACTACCAGGCTATAGTGAGGACACAGATACACTACCAGGCTATAGTGAGGACACAGATACACTACCAGGCTATAGTGAGGACACAGATACACTACCAGGCTATAGTGAAGACACAGATACACTACTAGGCTATAGTGAGGACATAGATACACTACCAGGCTATAGTGAGGACTACCAGGCTATAGTGAGGACACAGATACACTACCAGGCTATAGTGAGGACACAGATACACTACCAGGCTATAGTGAGGACACAGATACACTACCAGGCTATAGTGGGGACACAGATACACTACCAGGCTATAGTGAGGACACAGATACACTACCAGGCTATAGTGGGGACACAGATACACTACCAGGCTATAGTGAGGACACAGATACACTACCAGGCTATAGTGAGGACACAGATAAACTACCAGGCTATAGTGAGGACACAAATACACTACCAGGCTATAGTGAGGACTACCAGGCTATAGTGAGGACACAGATACACTACCAGCTACCAGGCTATAGTGAGGACACAGATACACTACCAGGCTATAGTGAGGACACTGATACACTACCAGGCTATAGTGAGGACACTGATACACTACCAGGCTATAGTGAGGACTACCAGGCTATAGTGAGGACTACCAGGCTATAGTGAGGACACAGATACACTACCAGGCTATAGTGAGGACACAGATACACTACCAGGCTATATTGAGGACACTGATACACTACCAGGCTATAGTGAGGACTACCAGGCTATAGTGAGGACACAGATACACTACCAGGCTATAGTGAGGACACAGATACACTACCAGGCTATAGTGAGGACACAGATACACTACCAGGCTATAGTGGGGACACAGATACACTACCAGGCTATAGTGAGGACACAGATACACTACCAGGCTATAGTGAGGACACAGATACACTACCAGGCTATAGTGAAGACACAGATACACTACCAGGCTATAGTGAGGACACAGATACACTACCAGCTACCAGGCTATAGTGAGGACACTGATACACTACCAGGCTATAGTGAAGACACAGATACACTACCAGGCTATCGTGAAGACACAGATACACTACCAGGCTATAGTGAGGACACAGATACACTACCAGGCTATAGTGAGGACACAGATACACTACCAGGCTATAGTGAAGACACAGATACACTACCAGGCTATAGTGAGGACTACCAGGCTATAGTGAGGACACAGATACACTACCAGGCTATAGTGAGGACACAGATACACTACCAGGCTATAGTGAAGACACAGATACACTACCAGGCTATAGTGAGGACTACCAGGCTATAGTGAGGACACAGATACACTACCAGGCTATAGTGAGGACACAGATACACTACCAGGCTATAGTGAGGACACTGATACACTACCAGGCTATAGTGAGGACACAGATACACTACCAGGCTATAGTGAGGACACAGATACACTACCAGGCTATAGTGAGGACACTGATACACTACCAGGCTATAGTGAGGACACAGATACACTACCAGGCTATAGTGAGGACACAGATACACTACCAGGCTATAGTGAGGACACTGATACACTACCAGGCTATAGTGAGGACACAGATACACTACCAGGCTATAGTGAGGACACAGATACACTACCAGGCTATAGTGAGGACACAGATACACTACCAGGCTATAGTGAGGACTACCAGGCTATAGTGAGGACACAGATACACTACCAGGCTATAGTGAGGACACAGATACACTACCGGGCTATAGTGAGGACACAGATACACTACCAGGCTATAACCAGGCTATAGTGAGGACACTGATACACTACCAGGCTATAGTGAGGACACAGATACACTACCAGGCTATAGTGATGACACAGATACACTACCAGGCTATAGTGAGGACACAGATACACTACCAGGCTATAGTGAGGACACAGATACACTACCAGGCTATAGTGGGGACACAGATACACTACCAGGCTATAGTGAGGACACAGATACACTACCAGGCTATAGTGAGGACACAGATACACTACCAGGCTATAGTGAGGACACTGATACACTACCAGGCTAGAGTGAGGACTACCAGGCTATAGTGAGGACACAGATACCATACCAGGCTATAGTGAGGACACAGATACACTACCAGGCTATAGTGAGGACACAGATACACTACCAGGCTATAGTGAGGACACAGATCCACTACCAGGCTATAGTGAGGACACAGATACACTACCAGGCTATAGTGAGGACACAGATACACTACCAGGCTATAGTGAGGACACAGATACACTACCAGCTACCAGGCTATAGTGAGGACACAGATACACTACCAGGCTATAGTGAGGACACAGATACACTACCAGGCTATAGTGAGGACACAGATACACTACCAGGCTATAGTGAGGACACAGATACACTACCAGCTACCAGGCTATAGTGAGGACACAGATACACTACCAGGCTATAGTGAGGACACAGATACACTACCAGGCTATAGTGAGGACTACCAGGCTATAGTGAGGACACAGATACACTACCAGGCTATAGTGAAGACACAGATACACTACCAGGCTATAGTGAGGACACAGATACACTACCAGGCTATAGTGAGGACACAGATACACTACCAGGCTATAGTGAAGACACAGATACACTACCAGGCTATAGTGAGGACACAGATACACTACCAGGCTATAGTGAGGACACAGATACACTACCAGGCTATAGTGAGGACACAGATACACTACCAGGCTATAGTGAAGACACAGATACACTACCAGGCTATAGTGAGGACATAGATACACTACCAGGCTATAGTGAGGACTACCAGGCTATAGTGAGGACACAGATACACTACCAGGCTATAGTGAGGACACAGATACACTACCAGGCTATAGTGAGGACACAGATACACTACCAGGCTATAGTGAGGACACAGATACACTACCAGGCTATAGTGGGGACACAGATACACTACCAGGCTATAGTGAGGACACAGATACACTACCAGGCTATAGTGAGGACACAGATACACTACCAGGCTATAGTGAGGACACTGATACACTACCAGGCTAGAGTGAGGACTACCAGGCTATAGTGAGGACACAGATACCATACCAGGCTATAGTGAGGACACAGATACACTACCAGGCTATAGTGAGGACACAGATACACTACCAGGCTATAGTGAGGACACTGATACACTACCAGGCTATAGTGAAGACACAGATAAACTACCAGGCTATAGTGAGGTTACAGATACACTACCAGGCTATAGTGAAGACACAGATCCACTACCAGGCTATAGTGAGGACACAGATACACTACCAGGCTATAGTGAGGACACAGATACACTACCAGGCTATAGTGAGGACACAGATACACTACCAGCTACCAGGCTATAGTGAGGACACAGATACACTACCAGGCTATAGTGAAGACACAGATACACTACCAGGCTATAGTGAGGACACAGATACACTACCAGGCTATAGTGAGGACACTGATACACTACCAGGCTATAGTGAAGACACAGATACACTACCAGGCTATAGTGAGGACACAGATACACTACCAGGCTATAGTGAGGACACAGATACACTACCAGGCTATAGTGAAGACACAGATACACTACCAGGCTATAGTGAAGACACAGATACACTACCAGGCTATAGTGAAGACACAGATACACTACCAGGCTATAGTGAGGACACAGATACACTACCAGGCTATAGTGAGGACACAGATACACTACCAGGCTATAGTGAGGACACTGATACACTACCAGCTACCAGGCTATAGTGAGGACACAGATACACTACCAGGCTATAGTGAGGACACAGATACACTACCAGGCTATAGTGAGGACACAGATACACTACCAGGCTATAGTGAGGACACAGATACACTACCAGGCTATAATGAAGACACAGATACACTACCAGGCTATAGTGAGGACACAGATACACTACCAGGCTATAGTGAGGACACTGATACACTACCAGGCTATAGTGAAGACACAGATACACTACCAGGCTATAGTGAGGACACAGATACACTACCAGGCTATAGTGAGGACACAGATACACTACCAGGCTATAGTGAAGACACAGATACACTACCAGGCTATAGTGAAGACACAGATACACTACCAGGCTATAGTGAAGACACAGATACACTACCAGGCTATAGTGAGGACACAGATACACTACCAGGCTATAGTGAGGACACAGATACACTACCAGGCTATAGTGAGGACACAGATACACTACCAGGCTAGAGTGAGGACTACCAGGCTATAGTGAGGACACAGATACACTACCAGGCTATAGTGAGGACACAGATACACTACCAGGCTATAGTGAGTACACAGATACACTACCAGGCTATAGTGAGGACACAGATACACTTCCAGGCTATAGTGAGGACTACCAGGCTATAGTGAGGACACAGATACACTACCAGGCTATAGTGAGGACACAGATACACTACCAGGCTATAGTGAGGACTACCAGGCTATAGCGAGGACACTGATACACTACCAGGCTATAATGAGGACTACCAGGCTATAGTGAGGACACAGATACACTACCAGGCTATAGTGAGGACACTGATACACTACCAGGCTATAGTGAGGACACAGATACACTACCAGGCTATAGTGAGGACACAGATACACTACCAGGCTATAGTGAGGACACTGATACACTACCAGGCTATAGTGAGGACACAGATACACTACCAGGCTATAGTGAGGACACAGATACAATACCAGGCTATAGTGAGGACACTGATACACTACCAGGCTATAGTGAGGACACAGATACACTACCAGGCTATAGTGAGGACACAGATACACTACCAGGCTATAGTGAGGACACAGATACACTACCAGGCTATAGTGAGGACTACCAGGCTATAGTGAGGACACAGATACACTACCAGGCTATAGTGAGGACACAGATACACTACCGGGCTATAGTGAGGACACAGATACACTACCAGGCTATAACCAGGCTATAGTGAGGACACTGATACACTACCAGGCTATAGTGAGGACACAGATACACTACCAGGCTATAGTGATGACACTGATACACTACCAGGCTATAGTGAGGACACAGATACACTACCAGGCTATAGTGAGGACACAGATACACTACCAGGCTATAGTGAGGACACAGATACACTACCAGGCTATAGTGAGGACACTGATACACTACCAGGCTATAGTTAGGACACAGATACACTACCAGGCTATAGTGAGGACACTGATACACTACCAGGCTATAGTGAGGACACAGATACACTACCAGGCTATAGTGAGGACACAGAAACACTACCAGGCTATAGTGAGGACACAGACACACTACCAGGCTATAGTGAGGACACAGATACACTACCAGGCTATAGTGAGAACACAGATACACTACCAGGCTATAGTGAGGACACAGATACACTACCAGGCTATAGTGAGGACACAGATAAACTACCAGGCTATAGTGAGGACACAAATACACTACCAGGCTATAGTGAGGACTACCAGGCTATAGTGAGGACACAGATACACTACCAGCTACCAGGCTATAGTGAGGACACAGATACACTACCAGGCTATAGTGAGGACACTGATACACTACCAGGCTATAGTGAGGACACTGATACACTACCAGGCTATAGTGAGGACTACCAGGCTATAGTGAGGACTACCAGGCTATAGTGAGGACACAGATACACTACCAGGCTATAGTGAGGACACAGATACACTACCAGGCTATATTGAGGACACTGATACACTACCAGGCTATAGTGAGGACTACCAGGCTATAGTGAGGACACAGATACACTACCAGGCTATAGTGAGGACACAGATACACTACC
This sequence comes from Salvelinus fontinalis, assembly GCF_029448725.1. Classification (NCBI taxonomy): domain Eukaryota; kingdom Metazoa; phylum Chordata; class Actinopteri; order Salmoniformes; family Salmonidae; genus Salvelinus; species Salvelinus fontinalis. Next base: position 26,962,769 of record NC_074700.1, on the reverse strand, counting down.
AGGCTATAGTGAGGACACAGATACACTATCAGGCTATAGTGGGGACACAGATACACTACCAGGCTATAGTGAGGACACAGATACACTACCAGCTACCAGGCTATAGTGAGGACACAGATACACTACCAGGCTATAGTGAAGACACAGATACACTACCAGGCTATCGTGAAGACACAGATACACTACCAGGCTATAGTGAGGACACAGATACACTACCAGGCTATAGTGAGGACACAGATACACTACCAGGCAATAGTGAAGACACAGATACACTACCAGGCTATAGTGAGGACTACCAGGCTATAGTGAGGACACAGATACACTACCAGGCTATAGTGAGGACACAGATACACTACCAGGCTATAGTGAAGACACAGATACACTACCAGGCTATAGTGAGGACTACCAGGCTATAGTGAGGACACAGATACACTACCAGGCTATAGTGAGGACACAGATACACTACCAGGCTATAGTGAGGACACAGATACACTACCAGGCTATAGTGAGGACACTGATACACTACCAGGCTATAGTGAGGACACAGATACACTACCAGGCTATAGTGAGGACACTGATACACTACCAGGCTATAGTGAGGACACTGATACACTACCAGGCTATAGTGAGGACTACCAGGCTATAGTGAGGACTACCAGGCTATAGTGAGGACACAGATACACTACCAGGCTATAGTGAGGACACAGATACACTACCAGGCTATATTGAGGACACTGATACACTACCAGGCTATAGTGAGGACTACCAGGCTATAGTGAGGACACAGATACACTACCAGGCTATAGTGAGGACACAGATACACTACCAGGCTATAGTGAGGACACAGATACACTACCAGGCTATAGTGGGGATACAGATACACTACCAGGCTATAGTGAGGACACAGATACACTACCAGCTACCAGGCTATAGTGAGGACACAGATACACTACCAGGCTATAGTGAAGACACAGATACACTACCAGGCTATCGTGAAGACACAGATACACTACCAGGCTATAGTGAGGACACAGATACACTACCAGGCTATAGTGAGGACACAGATACACTACCAGGCAATAGTGAAGACACAGATACACTACCAGGCTATAGTGAGGACTACCAGGCTATAGTGAGGACACAGATACACTACCAGGCTATAGTGAGGACACAGATACACTACCAGGCTATAGTGAAGACACAGATACACTACCAGGCTATAGTGAGGACTACCAGGCTATAGTGAGGACACAGATACACTACCAGGCTATAGTGAGGACACAGATACACTACCAGGCTATAGTGAGGACACAGATACACTACCAGGCTATAGTGAGGACACTGATACACTACCAGGCTATAGTGAGGACACAGATACACTACCAGGCTATAGTGAGGACACAGATACACTACCAGGCTATAGTGAGGACACTGATACACTACCAGGCTATAGTGAGGACACAGATACACTACCAGGCTATAGTGAGGACACAGATACACTACCAGGCTATAGTGAGGACACAGATACACTACCAGGCTATAGTGAGGACTACCAGGCTATAGTGAGGACACAGATACACTACCAGGCTATAGTGAGGACACAGATACACTACCGGGCTATAGTGAGGACACAGATACACTACCAGGCTATAACCAGGCTATAGTGAGGACACTGCTACACTACCAGGCTATAGTGAGGACACAGATACACTACCAGGCTATAGTGAGGACACAGATACACTACCAGGCTATAGTGAGGACACAGATACACTACCAGGCTATAGTGAGGACACAGATACACTACCAGGCTATAGTGAGGACACAGATACACTACCAGGCTATAGTGAGGACACTGATACACTACCAGGCTATAGTGAGGACACAGATACACTACCAGGCTATAGTGAGGACACAGATAAACTACCAGGCTATAGTGAGGACACAGATACACTACCAGGCTATAGTGAGGACTACCAGGCTATAGTGAGGACACAGATACACTACCAGGCTATAGTGAGGACACAGATAAACTACCAGGCTATAGTGAGGACACAGATACACTACCAGGCTATAGTGAGGACTACCAGGCTATAGTGAGGACACAGATACACTACCTGCTACCAGGCTATAGTGAGGACACAGATACACTACCAGGCTATAGTGAGGACACTGATACACTACCAGGCTATAGTGAGGACACTGATACACTACCAGGCTATAGTGAGGACTACCAGGCTATAGTGAGGACTACCAGGCTATAGTGAGGACACAGATACACTACCAGGCTATAGTGAGGACACAGATACACTACCAGGCTATAGTGAGGACACTGATACACTACCAGGCTATAGTGAGGACTACCAGGCTATAGTGAGGACTACCAGGCTATAGTGAGGACACAGATACACTACCAGGCTATAGTGAGGACACAGATACACTACCAGGCTATAGTGGGGACACAGATACACTACCAGGCTATAGTGAGGACACAGATACACTACCAGGCTATAGTGAGGACACAGATACACTACCAGGCTATAGTGAAGACACAGATGCACTACCAGGCTATAGTGAGGACACAGATACACTACCAGCTACCAGGCTATAGTGAGGACACAGATACACTACCAGGCTATAGTGAAGACACAGATACACTACCAGGCTATAGTGAAGACACAGATACACTACCAGGCTATAGTGAGGACACAGATACACTACCAGGCTATAGTGAAGACACAGATACACTACCAGGCTATAGTGAGGACTACCAGGCTATAGTGAGGACACAGATACACTACCAGGCTATAGTGAGGACACAGATACACTACCAGGCTATAGTGAAGACGCAGATACACTACCAGCTACCAGGCTATAGTGAGGACACAGATACACTACCAGGCTATAGTGAGGACACTGATACACTACCAGGCTATAGTGAGGACACTGATACACTACCAGGCTATAGTGAGGACTACCAGGCTATAGTGAGGACTACCAGGCTATAGTGAGGACACAGATACACTACCAGGCTATAGTGAGGACACAGATACACTACCAGGCTATATTGAGGACACTGATACACTACCAGGCTATAGTGAGGACTACCAGGCTATAGTGAGGACACAGATACACTACCAGGCTATAGTGAGGACACAGATACACTACCAGGCTATAGTGAGGACACAGATACACTATCAGGCTATAGTGGGGACACAGATACACTACCAGGCTATAGTGAGGACACAGATACACTACCAGCTACCAGGCTATAGTGAGGACACAGATACACTACCAGGCTATAGTGAAGACACAGATACACTACCAGGCTATCGTGAAGACACAGATACACTACCAGGCTATAGTGAGGACACAGATACACTACCAGGCTATAGTGAGGACACAGATACACTACCAGGCAATAGTGAAGACACAGATACACTACCAGGCTATAGTGAGGACTACCAGGCTATAGTGAGGACACAGATACACTACCAGGCTATAGTGAGGACACAGATACACTACCAGGCTATAGTGAAGACACAGATACACTACCAGGCTATAGTGAGGACTACCAGGCTATAGTGAGGACACAGATACACTACCAGGCTATAGTGAGGACACAGATACACTACCAGGCTATAGTGAGGACACAGATACACTACCAGGCTATAGTGAGGACACTGATACACTACCAGGCTATAGTGAGGACACAGATACACTACCAGGCTATAGTGAGGACACTGATACACTACCAGGCTATAGTGAGGACACTGATACACTACCAGGCTATAGTGAGGACTACCAGGCTATAGTGAGGACTACCAGGCTATAGTGAGGACACAGATACACTACCAGGCTATAGTGAGGACACAGATACACTACCAGGCTATATTGAGGACACTGATACACTACCAGGCTATAGTGAGGACTACCAGGCTATAGTGAGGACACAGATACACTACCAGGCTATAGTGAGGACACAGATACACTACCAGGCTATAGTGAGGACACAGATACACTACCAGGCTATAGTGGGGACACAGATACACTACCAGGCTATAGTGAGGACACAGATACACTACCAGCTACCAGGCTATAGTGAGGACACAGATACACTACCAGGCTATAGTGAAGACACAGATACACTACCAGGCTATCGTGAAGACACAGATACACTACCAGGCTATAGTGAGGACACAGATACACTACCAGGCTATAGTGAGGACACAGATACACTACCAGGCAATAGTGAAGACACAGATACACTACCAGGCTATAGTGAGGACTACCAGGCTATAGTGAGGACACAGATACACTACCAGGCTATAGTGAGGACACAGATACACTACCAGGCTATAGTGAAGACACAGATACACTACCAGGCTATAGTGAGGACTACCAGGCTATAGTGAGGACACAGATACACTACCAGGCTATAGTGAGGACACAGATACACTACCAGGCTATAGTGAGGACACAGATACACTACCAGGCTATAGTGAGGACACTGATACACTACCAGGCTATAGTGAGGACACAGATACACTACCAGGCTATAGTGAGGACACAGATACACTACCAGGCTATAGTGAGGACACTGATACACTACCAGGCTATAGTGAGGACACAGATACACTACCAGGCTATAGTGAGGACACAGATACACTACCAGGCTATAGTGAGGACACAGATACACTACCAGGCTATAGTGAGGACTACCAGGCTATAGTGAGGACACAGATACACTACCAGGCTATAGTGAGGACACAGATACACTACCGGGCTATAGTGAGGACACAGATACACTACCAGGCTATAACCAGGCTATAGTGAGGACACTGCTACACTACCAGGCTATAGTGAGGACACAGATACACTACCAGGCTATAGTGAGGACACAGATACACTACCAGGCTATAGTGAGGACACAGATACACTACCAGGCTATAGTGAGGACACAGATACACTACCAGGCTATAGTGAGGACACAGATACACTACCAGGCTATAGTGAGGACACTGATACACTACCAGGCTATAGTGAGGACACAGATACACTACCAGGCTATAGTGAGGACACAGATAAACTACCAGGCTATAGTGAGGACACAGATACACTACCAGGCTATAGTGAGGACTACCAGGCTATAGTGAGGACACAGATACACTACCAGGCTATAGTGAGGACACAGATAAACTACCAGGCTATAGTGAGGACACAGATACACTACCAGGCTATAGTGAGGACTACCAGGCTATAGTGAGGACACAGATACACTACCTGCTACCAGGCTATAGTGAGGACACAGATACACTACCAGGCTATAGTGAGGACACTGATACACTACCAGGCTATAGTGAGGACACTGATACACTACCAGGCTATAGTGAGGACTACCAGGCTATAGTGAGGACTACCAGGCTATAGTGAGGACACAGATACACTACCAGGCTATAGTGAGGACACAGATACACTACCAGGCTATAGTGAGGACACTGATACACTACCAGGCTATAGTGAGGACTACCAGGCTATAGTGAGGACTACCAGGCTATAGTGAGGACACAGATACACTACCAGGCTATAGTGAGGACACAGATACACTACCAGGCTATAGTGGGGACACAGATACACTACCAGGCTATAGTGAGGACACAGATACACTACCAGGCTATAGTGAGGACACAGATACACTACCAGGCTATAGTGAAGACACAGATGCACTACCAGGCTATAGTGAGGACACAGATACACTACCAGCTACCAGGCTATAGTGAGGACACAGATACACTACCAGGCTATAGTGAAGACACAGATACACTACCAGGCTATAGTGAAGACACAGATACACTACCAGGCTATAGTGAGGACACAGATACACTACCAGGCTATAGTGAAGACACAGATACACTACCAGGCTATAGTGAGGACTACCAGGCTATAGTGAGGACACAGATACACTACCAGGCTATAGTGAGGACACAGATACACTACCAGGCTATAGTGAAGACGCAGATACACTACCAGGCTATAGTGAGGACTACCAGGCTATAGTGAGGACACAGATACACTACCAGGCTATAGTGAGGACACAGATACACTACCAGGCTATAGTGAGGACACAGATACACTACCAGGCTATAGTGAGGACACAGATACACTACCAGGCTATAGTGAGGACACAGATACACTACCAGGCTATAGTGAGGACACTGATACACTACCAGGCTATAGTGAGGACAAAGATACACTACCAGGCTATAGTGAGGACACTGATACACTACCAGGCTATAGTGAGGACACAGATACACTACCAGGCTATAGTGAGGACACAGATACACTACCAGGCTATAGTGAGGACACAGATACACTACCAGGCTATAGTGAGGACACAGATACACTACCAGGCTATAGTGAGTACACAGATACACTACCAGGCTATAGTGAGGACACAGATACACTACCAGGCTATAGTGAGGACACAGATAAACTACCAGGCTATAGTGAGGACACAGATACACTACCAGGCTATAGTGAGGACTACCAGGCTATAGTGAGGACACAGATACACTACCAGCTACCAGGCTATAGTGAGGACACAGATACACTACCAGGCTATAGTGAGGACACAGATACACTACCAGGCTATAGTGAGGACTACCAGGCTATAGTGAGGACTACCAGGCTATAGTGAGGACACAGATACACTACCAGGCTATAGTGAGGACACAGATACACTTCCAGGCTATAGTGAGGACACAGATACACTACCGGGCTATAGTGAAGACACAGATACACTACCGGGCTATAGTGAAGACACAGATACACTACCAGGCTATAGTGAGGACTACCAGGCTATAGTGAGGACACAGACACACTACCAGGCTATAGTGAGGACACAGATACACTACCAGGCTATAGTGAAGACACAGATACACTACCAGGCTATAGTGAGGACTACCAGGCTATAGTGAGGACACAGATACACTACCAGGCTATAGTGAGGACACAGATACACTACCAGGCTATAGTGAGGACACAGATACACTACCAGGCTATAGTGAGGACACAGATACACTACCAGGCTATAGTGAAGACACAGATACACTACCAGGCTATAGTGAGGACACAGATACACTACCAGGCTATAGTGAGGACACAGATACACTACCAGGCTATAGTGAAGACACAGATAC
>NC_074700.1:26920573-26953073 GCF_029448725.1 Salvelinus fontinalis | reverse complement strand
CACTACACACACCACACACACTACACACACCACACACACTACACACTACACACACCACACACTACACACACCACACACACTACACACACCACACACTACACACACCACACACACTACACACACCACACACTATACACACCACACACACTACACACTATACACACCACACACACTACACACTATACACACACCACACACTACAGACTATACACACCACACACTACACACTATACACACCACACACACCACACACTACACACTACACACTACACACTCTACACCACACACACTACACACTACATACACCACACACACTACACTACACACTACACACTACAAAAGGAGCAATATTGTAGCACCTTTATTTGTTCCGTGTAACACCAGCTCTACATTACATCTCAGAGGGATATGGCAGAGGGATATGGCAGAGGGATATGGCAGAGGGATATGGCAGAGGGATATGGCAGAGGGATATGGCAGAGGCCTGGGTTCAAATGAATATCATTTCAGAGATTTACTATATGAAATTAATTCATCATTTTTTTATCTGTGCTTGATTGAGCTTGTCTGGATTAATGGACCAATAGAATAGTCCCAAAACCTTAAACCCCGCCCATTTGGCACTCCAGGCAGGCTAAAACAAACCAAAATATTTCAAATATTTGTGTGAACGTCTCTGTGGGAACACTGAAACTAACTCTTCTCAAATAAATAAATACATCGATATTCACTTCCTGTCCAGGTGTGGTCTATGGGATCTGGTTTCTGTGTAGCATCTTTGTTCTAAAGTAGAGTATCTGGTTTCTGTGTAGCATCTTTGTTCTAAAGTAGAGTATCTGGTTTCTGTGTAGCATCTTTGTTCTAAAGTAGAGTATCTGGGTTCCGCAGAGTATCTTTGTCTCGTGGTTCAGTCTTCAGAAAGTATTCAAACCCCACGACGTATTCTACATTTTGTTGTGTTAAAGACTCAATTCAAAATGGAATAAATATAATTATAATATAATTATTTTCTCACACATCTACACACAATACCCCATAATGACCAATGAAAACATGTTTTTATACCCCTTGAATGATATACAGAAATATCTTATTTACGTATTCAACCCAGCTGAGTTAATGCATGTTAGAATCACCTTTGACAGTGATTACAGCTTTGAGTCTTTCTGGGTAAGTCTCTAAGAGCTGTGAGTCTTTCTTGGTAAGTCTCTAAGAGCTGTGAGTCTTTCTGGGTAAGTCTCTAAGAGCTGTGAGTCTTTCTTGGTAAGTCTCTAAGAGCTGTGAGTCTTTCTGGGTAAGTCTCTAAGAGCTGTGAGTCTTTCTGGGTAAGTCTCTAAGAGCTGTGAGTCGTTCTGGGTAAGTCTCTAAGAGCTGTGAGTCTTTCTGGGTAAGTCTCTAAGAGCTGTGAGTCTTTCTGGGTAAGTCTCTAAGAGCTGTGAGTCTTTCTGGGTAAGTCTCTACGAGCTGTGAGTCTTTCTGGGTAAGTCTCTAAGAGCTGTGAGTCTTTCTGGGTAAGTCTCTAAGAGCTGTGAGTCTTTCTGGGTAAGTCTCTAAGAGCTGTGAGTCTTTCTGGGTAAGTCTCTAAGAGCTGTGAGTCTTTCTGGGTAAGTCTCTAAGAGCTGTGAGTCTTTCTGGGTAAGTCTCTAAGAGCTGTGAGTCTTTCTGGGTAAGTCTCTAAGAGCTGTGAGTCTTTCTGGGTAAGGCTCTAAGAGCTGTGAGTCTTTCTGGGTAAGTCTCTAAGAGCTGTGAGTCTTTCTGGGTAAGTCTCTAAGAGCTGTGAGTCTTTCTGGGCAAGTCTCTAAGAGCTGTGAGTCTTTCTGGGTAAGTCTCTAAGAGCTGTGAGTCTTTCTGGGTAAGTCTCTAAGAGCTGTGAGTCATTCTGTGTAAGTCTCTAAGAGCTGTGAGTCTGGGTAAGTCTATAAGAGCTGTGAGTATTTCTGGGTAAGTCTCTAAGAGCTGTGAGTCTTTCTGGGTAAGTCTCTAAGAGCTGTGAGTCTTTCTGGGTAAGTCTCTAAGAGCTGTGAGTATTTCTGGGTAAGTCTCTAAGAGCTGTGAGTCTTTCTGGGTAAGGCTCTAAGAGCTGTGAGTCTTTCTGGGTAAGTCTCTAAGAGCTGTGAGTCTTTCTGGGTAAGTCTCTAAGAGCTGAGAGTATTTCTGGGTAAGTCTCTAAGAGCTTTGCACACCTGGATCGTTGCTAGACAGCCATTTTCAAGTCTTGACATACATTTTCAAGACGATTTAAGTCAAAACTGTAACTCGGCCACTCAGAAACATTCTATGTCGTCTTGGTAACCAACTCCAGTGTATATTTGAATATTTCTGTTCCGTACAGGCTTCCTTCTTTTCACTCTGTCATTGAGGTTAGTGTTGTGAAGTAACTACAATGTTGTTGATCCATCCTCAGTTCTCTCCTGTCACAGCCATTAAACTCTGGAACTGTTCTAAAGTCATCATTGGCTTCATGGTGAAATCCCTGAGTGGTTTCCTTCCTCTCCACCAACTGAGTTAGGAAGGACGCCTGTATCTTTGGGTGTATTAATACACCACCCAAAGTGTAATTAATAACGTCACCATGCTCAAAGGGATATTCAATGTCTGCTTTTTATTTTATCCATCTACCAATAGGTGGCCTTCTTTGTGAGGCATTGGAAAACCTCCCTGGTCTTTGTGGTTGAATCTGTGTTTGAAATTCACTGCTCAACTGAGGGACCTTACAGATAATAAGGTGTGGGGTACAGAGATGAAATCGTCATTAAAAAATTAAACACTATTGTTGCAGTGAATCCATGCAACTTATTATGTGACTTGTTAAAGCACATTGTTACTCCTGAACTTATTTAGTCTTGCCATAACAAAGGGGTTGAATACCTATTGACTCAAGACATTTCAGCTTTAAATTTTTTATGTATTTGTAGACATTTCTTAACTTAACAAAATGTGTAAGTGAATACTTTCTGAAAGCACTGCAGTAGTAGTAGAGTTACTGTACATTGGGTTCGGTGTCATGTCTCAGTGTATATTGAATCTGGTATAGTTTTGTCAATCTTTAGTAGAGTATCTTGGTTCAGGAGAGTATCTGGTTCAGTAGAATATCTTGATTCAGTAGAGTATTTTGATTCAGTAGAGTATCTTGGTTCAGGAGAGTATCTTGATTCAGTAGAGTATCTTGGTTCAGTAGAGTATCTTGATTCAGTAGAGTATCTTGATTCAGTAGAGTATCTTGGTTCAGTAGAGCATCTTGATTCAGGAGAGTATCTTGGTTCAGGAGAGTATCTTGGTTCAGGAGAGTATCTTGGTTCAGGAGAGTACCTTGGTTCAGTAGAGTATCTTGGTTCAGTAGAGTATCTTGGTTCAGTAGAGTATCTTGATTCAGGAGAGTACCTTGGTTCAGTAGAGCACGTGTAAAACTCATTCCACAGAGGGCCGAGTGTCTGCGGGGTTTTCACTCCTACATTGTCCTTGATTGAAGAATTAAGGTCACTGATTAGTAAGGAACTCCCCTCACCTGGTTGTCCAGATCTCAGTAAGGAACTCTCCTCACCTGGTTGTCTAGGTCTCAGTAAGGAACTCCCCTCACCTGGTTGTCCAGATCTCAGTAAGGAACTCTCCTCACCTGGTTGTCTAGGTCTCAGTAAGGAACTCTCCTCACCTGGTTGTCTAGGTCTCAATAAGGAACTCCCCTCACCTGGTTGTCTAGGTCTCAGTAAGGAACTCCCCTCACCTGGTTGTCTAGGTCTCAGTAATGAACTCCCCTCACCTGGTTGTCTAGGTCTCAGTAAGGAACTCTCCTCACCTGGTTGCCTAGGGCTCAGTAAGGAACTCTCCTCACCTGGTTGTCTAGGTCTCAGTAAGGAACTCCCCTCACCTGGTTGTCTAGGTCTCAGTAAGGAACTCCCCTCACCTGGTTGTCTAGGTCTCAGTAAGGAACTCCCCTCACCTGGTTGTCTAGGTCTCAGTAAGGAACTCCCCTCACCTGGTTGTCTAGGTCTCAGTAAGGAACTCTCCTCACCTGGTTGTCTAGGTCTCAGTAAGGAACTCCCCTCACCTGGTTGTTTAGGTCTCAGTAAGGAACTCTCCTCACCTGGTTGTCTAGTTCTCAGTAAGGAACTCTCCTCACCTGGTTGTCTAGGTCTCAGTAAGGAACTCTCCTCACCTGGTTGCCTAGGGCTCAGTAAGGAACTCTCCTCACCTGGTTGTCTAGGTCTCAGTAAGGAACTCCCCTCACCTGGTTGTCTAGGTCTCAGTAAGGAACTCTCCTCACCTGGTTGTCTAGGTCTCAGTAAGGAACTCTCCTCACCTGGTTGTCTAGGTCTCAGTAAGGAACTCCCCTCACCTGGTTGTCTAGGTCTCAGTAAGGAACTCTCCTCACCTGGTTGTTTAGGTCTCAGTAAGGAACTCTCCTCACCTGGTTGCCTAGGGCTCAGTAAGGAACTCTCCTCACCTGGTTGTCTAGGTCTCAGTAAGGAACTCCCCTCACCTGGTTGTCTAGGTCTCAGTAAGGAACTCACCTCACCTGGTTGTCTAGGTCTTAACTGGACACAAATTGAATGGGGGAAGAAAACAGCAGACCAGCCTTTCATGGAATAAGTTTGACACCCCTGCAGTAGAGTAGTTTGTCTCAGTGGAGTATCTTGGTTTAGTAGAATAGCTTTATTCAGTGGAGTATCTTGGATCAGTAGAATAGCTTTATTCAGTGGAGTATCTTGGTTCAGTAGAATAGCTTTATTCAGTGGAGTATCTTGGATCAGTAGAATAGCTTTATTCAGTGGAGTATCTTGGTTCAGTAGAATAGCTTTATTCAGTGGAGTATCTTGATTCAGTAGAGTATCTTGCTTTAGTGGAGTATCTTGGTTCAGTAGAGTATCTTGCTTTAGTGGAGTATCTTGGTTCAGTAGAGTATATTGCTTTAGTGGAGTATCTTGGTTCAGTAGAATAGCTTTATTCAGTGGAGTATCTTGATCCAGTAGAATATCTTGCTTTAGTGGAGTATCTTGGTTCAGTAGAATAGCTTTATTCAGTGGAGTATCTTGGTTCAGTAGAGTATCTTGGTTCAGTGGAGTATCTTGCTTTAGTGGAGTATCTTGGTTCAGTAGAGTATCTTGCCTCAGTGCTTCTTGATTCTAGTGCAGTATTGTGAACATAGAATTAGAATACTAGAATGGTCAAGAACCTTATTATGATGGGATAAAGGTCAGCCATTTTGTTCAGGGAGGTGGTCAACCATCGTTTGCCAGTGCTGTGATCAGATATGGTTTAAAACTATGAACTCGAAGAATGATTCTGCACTGTATGTTATTTATTTATTTATAAAATTATTCCATAAAATTCTCAAATTAACTGCCAATATTTAAAACATTTTAACCTTTATTTAACTAGGCAAGTCAGTTAAGAACAAATTATTATTTTCAATGATGGCCTAGGAACAGTGGGTTAACTGCCTTGTTCAGGGGCAGAACGACAGATTTTCACCTTGTCAGCTCAGGGATTCGATCTTGCAACCTTTCGGTTACTAGTCCAACGCTCTAACCACTAGGCTGGCTACCTGCCGCCCCAATATGTCAACATTCCATTTAAACAATGCAGCCAATCCACAGCCATACATCTGGCTGACATCACTCCAATCTAAACCTATCAGACGATAGGACTTAGACAATTCGTACATCCACTGATATTGTATCATGTAATAGCACTCACAGCTTTATTTGTCAATTCAAATACATCACCTGCCGTACTTTTATTTTCCTGCAGTAAAGTAAAATCAGGATTGTGCTTCCACTGCCATTCATTTCATTCAGGTCGTTATCATGGAAACGTCACAATAAGTTGCAGAGTGTTCGATTTGCCAGCTGGGGGGCAAGGAGAGACACACAGCTCCGCTAAAACCATTTGGTGCGAATCGTTTTCAAGGGATTATGAAATAAAATGTTAACTATTTGGTTGTGATATCAACACCTCTTGAAGAGCGTAGTCAGACCTACAAATGTGAAATTATGCAAAACAATTGCGTACATTTAGTTCTATCATCAGAGTTATACAGGAAGTAACTGTTTAGCTCTATCATCAGAGTTATACAGGAAGTAACTGTTTAGCTCTATCATCAGAGTTATACAGGAAGTAACTGTTTAGCTCTATCATCAGAGTTATACAGGAAGTAACTGTTTAGCTCTATCATCAGAGTTATACAGGAAGTAACTGTAGTTCTATCATCAGAGTTATACAGGAAGTAACTGTAGTTCTATCATCAGAGTTATACAGGAAGTAACTGTTTAGCTCTATCATCAGAGTTATACAGGAAGTAACTGTTTAGCTCTATCATCAGAGTTATACAGGAAGTAACTGTTTAGTTCTATCATCAGAGTTATACAGGAAGTAACTGTTTAGTTCTATCATCAGAGTTATACAGGAAGTAACTGTTTAGTTCTATCATCAGAGTTATACAGGAAGTAACTGTTTAGTTCTATCATCAGAGTTATACAGGAAGTAACTGTTTAGCTCTATCATCAGAGTTATACAGGAAGTAACTGTAGTTCTATCATCAGAGTTATACAGGAAGTAACTGTAGTTCTATCATCAGAGTTATACAGGAAGTAACTGTTTAGCTCTATCATCAGAGTTATACAGGAAGTAACTGTTTAGCTCTATCATCAGAGTTATACAGGAAGTAACTGTTTAGTTCTATCATCAGAGTTATACAGGAAGTAACTGTTTAGTTCTATCATCAGAGTTATACAGGAAGTAACTGTTTAGTTCTATCATCAGAGTTATACAGGAAGTAACTGTTTAGTTCTATCATCAGAGTTATACAGGAAGTAACTGTAGTTCTATCATCAGAGTTATACAGGAAGTAACTGTTTAGCTCTATCATCAGAGTTATACAGGAAGTAACTGTTTAGCTCTATCATCAGAGTTATACAGGAAGTAACTGTAGTTCTATCATCAGAGTTATACAGGAAGTAACTGTTTAGTTCTATCATCAGAGTTATACAGGAAGTAACTGTAGTTCTATCATCAGAGTTATACAGGAAGTAACTGTTTAGCTCTATCATCAGAGTTATACAGGAAGTAACTGTTTAGCTCTATCATCAGAGTTATACAGGAAGTAACTGTTTAGCTCTATCATCAGGGTTATACAGGAAGTACCTGTAGTTCTATCATCAGAGTTATACAGGAAGTAACTGTTTAGCTCTATCATCAGGGTTATACAGGAAGTACCTGTAGTTCTATCATCAGAGTTATACAGGAAGTAACTGTTTAGTTCTATCATCAGAGTTATGCAGGAAGTAACTGTTTAGTTCTATCATCAGAGTTATACAGGAAGTAACTGTTTAGCTCTATCATCAGAGTTATACAGGAAGTAACTGTAGTTCTATCATCAGAGTTATACAGGAAGTAACTGTAGTTCTATCATCAGAGTTATACAGGAAGTAACTGTTTAGTTCTATCATCAGAGTTATACAGGAAGTAACTGTAGTTCTATCATCAGAGTTATACAGGAAGTAACTGTTTAGCTCTATCATCAGAGTTATACAGGAAGTAACTGTTTAGCTCTATCATCAGAGTTATACAGGAAGTAACTGTAGCTCTATCATCAGGGTTATACAGGAAGTACCTGTAGTTCTATCATCAGAGTTATACAGGAAGTAACTGTTTAGTTCTATCATCAGAGTTATACAGGAAGTAACTAGTTCTATCATCAGGGTTATACAGGAAGTAACTGTTTAGTTCTATCATCAGAGTTATACAGGAAGTAACTGTTTAGCTCTATCATCAGAGTTATACAGGAAGTAACTGTTTAGCTCTATCATCAGAGTTATACAGGAAGTAACTGTAGTTCTATCATCAGAGTTATACAGGAAGTAACTGTTTAGTTCTATCATCAGAGTTATACAGGAAGTAACTGTAGTTCTATCATCAGAGTTATACAGGAAGTAACTGTTTAGCTCTATCATCAGAGTTATACAGGAAGTAACTGTTTAGCTCTATCATCAGAGTTATACAGGAAGTAACTGTTTAGTTCTATCATCAGAGTTATACAGGAAGTAACTGTAGTTCTATCATCAGAGTTATACAGGAAGTAACTGTAGTTCTATCATCAGAGTTATACAGGAAGTAACTGTAGTTCTATCATCAGAGTTATACAGGAAGTAACTGTTTAGCTCTATCATCAGAGTTATACAGGAAGTAACTGTAGTTCTATCATCAGAGTTATACAGGAAGTAACTGTTTAGTTCTATCATCAGAGTTATACAGGAAGTAACTGTTTTGTTCTATCATCAGAGTTATACAGGAAGTAACTGTTTAGCTCTATCATCAGAGTTATACAGGAAGTAACTGTTTAGTTCTATCATCAGAGTTATACAGGAAGTAACTGTTTAGTTCTATCATCAGAGATATACAGGAAGTAACTGTAGTTCTATCATCAGAGTTATACAGGAAGTAACTGTTTAGCTCTATCATCAGAGTTATACAGGAAGTAACTGTTTAGCTCTATCATCAGAGTTATACAGGAAGTAACTGTAGCTCTATCATCAGGGTTATACAGGAAGTACCTGTAGTTCTATCATCAGAGTTATACAGGAAGTAACTGTTTAGTTCTATCATCAGAGTTATACAGGAAGTAACTGTTTAGCTCTATCATCAGAGTTATACAGGAAGTAACTGTAGTTCTATCATCAGAGTTATACAGGCAGTAACTGTTTAGTTCTATCATCAGAGTTATACAGGAAGTAACTGTAGTTCTATCATCAGAGTTATACAGGAAGTAACTGTTTAGTTCTATCATCAGAGTTATACAGGAAGTAACTGTTTAGTTCTATCATCAGAGTTATACAGGAAGTAACTGTTTAGTTCTATCATCAGAGTTATACAGGAAGTAACTGTTTAGTTCTATCATCAGAGTTATACAGGAAGTAACTGTTTAGCTCTATCATCAGAGTTATACAGGAAGTAACTGTTTAGTTCTATCATCAGAGTTATACAGGAAGTAACTGTTTTGTTCTATCACCAGAGTTATACAGGAAGTAACTGTTTAGCTCTATCATCAGAGTTATACAGGAAGTAACTGTTTAGTTCTATCATCAGAGTTATACAGGAAGTAACTGTACTTCTATCATCAGAGTTATACAGGAAGTAACTGTTTAGTTCTATCATCAGAGTTATACAGGAAGTAACTGTAGTTCTATCATCAGAGTTATACAGGAAGTAACTGTTTAGTTCTATCATCAGAGTTATACAGGAAGTAACTGTAGTTCTATCATCAGAGTTATACAGGAAGTAACTGTAGTTCTATCATCAGAGTTATACAGGAAGTAACTGTAGTTCTATCATCAGAGTTATACAGGAAGTAACTGTTTAGCTCTATCATCAGAGTTATACAGGAAGTAACTGTTTAGCTCTATCATCAGAGTTATACAGGAAGTAACTGTTTAGCTCTATCATCAGAGTTATACAGGAAGTAACTGTAGTTCTATCATCAGAGTTATACAGGACGTAACTGTAGTTCTATCATCAGAGTTATACAGGAAGTAACTGTAGTTCTATCATCAGAGTTATACAGGAAGTAACTGTTTAGCTCTATCATCAGAGTTATACAGGAAGTAACTGTTTAGCTCTATCATCAGAGTTATACAGGAAGTAACTGTTTAGCTCTATCATCAGAGTTATACAGGAAGTAACTGTTTAGTTCTATCATCAGAGTTATACGGGAAGTAACTGTAGTTCTATCATCAGAGTTATACAGGAAGTAACTGTTTAGCTCTATCATCAGAGTTATACAGGAAGTAACTGTAGTTCTATCATCAGAGTTATACAGGAAGTAACTGTTTAGCTCTATCATCAGAGTTATACAGGAAGTAACTGTAGTTCTATCATCAGAGTTATACAGGAAGTAACTGTAGTTCTATCATCAGAGTTATACAGGAAGTAACTGTAGTTCTATCATCAAAGTTATACAGGAAGTAACTGTAGTTCTGTCATCAGAGTTATACAGGAAGTAACTGCCTGTTTTTCATAAGCATCAGTTGATCATGTCATTTTAGGTACGTAGGGTAGCCTCGCGATATCTCTCAATATTGGCCACCATTAATTGGATATTTTTGTGATATAAAAGTGAACTGACATTGAGTGGTGGCCAATAGTGGTTTAGGTTAATTTCCCATCCTTTGTGGGCTCAGCCTGTCAAGCAGCAGAAGGGCTGTACTTTCTTCTCCAACCAATATAGGCCCACCTAGCGAAGATAGACAACATTATCCCCTTTTCAACATTTGTTGAGTGTTTAATTACGATTTCTACTGACAGACTACATTGATTGATGGACCAGTCAAATTGACTGTGTAAAATCCCATGGTAGGGGGGGGGGAGGGAGAGAGAAAGACTCTCCGTATTTAAAGGGACAGTAACAGGGCACAGTAAGAGTTCAAGTTCACATATGCAAGAAGACCACACCATAAACCCTTTACTAAAAAATAAAACAAACATCAAATCAATAAATAAAATCATGTAACAAGACCAAACAACTGGGTTCTCAAGTTCTTTATTGACATCATTCAGCATAAACAACGTATAACATTGTAATAACGATTTATTACTCTTTATTATGTATGAATAGGCTATATCGCTCAAATTCAAATCTGGACCTCGACGCCAGTTCAACTGCTTTTTCCCCATTGTTCCCCTCTAATCAGGGACTGATTTAGACCTGGGACACCAGGTGGGGTGATATTAATGATCAGGGACTGATTTAGACCTGGGACACCAGATAGGGTGATATTAATGATCAGGGCCTGATTTAAACCTGGGACACCAGGTGGGGTGATATTAATGATAAGGGCCTGATTTAGACCTGGGACACCAGGTGGGGTGATATTAATGATCAGGGCCTGATTTAGACCTGGGACACCAAGTGGGGTGATATTAAGGATCAGGGCCTGATTTAGACCTGGGACACTAGGTGGGGTGATATTAAGGATCAGGGCCTGATTTAGACCTGGGACACCAGGTGGGGTGATATTAAGGATCAGGGCCTGATTTAGACCTGGGACACCAGGTGGGGTGATATTAATGATCAGGGCCTGATTTAGACCTGGGACACCAGGTGGGGTGATATTAAGGATCAGGGCCTGATTTAGACCTGGGACACCAGGTGGGGTGATATTAATGATCAGGGCCTGATTTAGACCTGGGACACCAGGTGGGTGATATTAATGATCAGGGACTGATTTAGACCTGGGACACTAGGTGGGGTGATATTAATGATCAGGGCCTGATTTAGACCTGGGACACCAGGTGGGTGATATTAATGATCAGGGCCTGATTTAGACCTGGGACACCCGGTGGGTGATATTAATGATCAGGGCCTGATTTAGACCTGGGACACCAGGTGGGGTGATATTAATGATCAGGGCCTGATTTAGACCTGGGACACCAGGTGGGTGATATTAATGATCAGGGCCTGATTTAGACCTGGGACACCAAGTGGGGTGATATTAATGATCAGGGACTGATTTAGACCTGGGACACCAGGTGGGGTGGTATTGATTATTAGGTACAACAGAAAAGCAGCAGTAGTCCAGAGACGGAACGGTACCATTTGAAAATACCTCCTGGTCTATATCAACGTCACAGGTTGTATTTAGTGACGGCAGCCCAGCCAGTGTGAGTGCGGATCCAGTCAAAGTAGTGTGCCACTTGAGTGTACACTCCAGGGAACTTGGCCTGCCCACACTTCTCCCCCCAGGAGACTATACCCCAGAGGTAGGAAACACCTAGAGAGTCCTGGCACACCAGAGGACCTCCAGAATCACCCTGACACGAGTCCACGTTGCCCTCCAGATCACCTACACACACACACACACACACACACACGGACGGACGCAAGCAGGTAAGCACACACACAAACAATAGGGAAAGACAGAGAGAGTTAATTCAGTATAAATAGTCAGAGAGAGGGAGTTAATTCAGTATAAATAGTCGTAGAGAGTTAATTCAGTATAAATAGTCAGAGAGGGAGTTAATTCAGTATAAATAGT
Source organism: Salvelinus fontinalis (assembly GCF_029448725.1). Taxonomy (NCBI): domain Eukaryota; kingdom Metazoa; phylum Chordata; class Actinopteri; order Salmoniformes; family Salmonidae; genus Salvelinus; species Salvelinus fontinalis. Next base: position 26,941,047 of record NC_074700.1, on the reverse strand, counting down.
CAGAGAGAGAGAGTTAATTCAGTATAAATAGTCAGAGAGTTAATTCAGTATAAATAGTCAGAGAGAGATAGTTAATTCAGTATAAATAGTCAGAGAAAGAGAGTTAATTCAGTATAAATAGTCAGAGAGTTAATTCAGTATAAATAGTCAAAGAGAGAGTTAATTCAGTATAAATAGTCAGAGAGTTAATTCAGTATAAATAGTCAGAGAGAGAGAGAGTTAATTCAGTATAAATAGTCAAAGAGAGAGTTAATTCAGTATAAATAGTCAGAGAGTTAATTCAGTATAAATAGTCAGAGAGAGAGTTAATTCAGTATAAATAGTCACATGGTTAATTCAGTATAAATAGTCAAAGAGAAAGTTAATTCAGTATAAATAGTCAGAGAGAGAGAGTTATTTCAGTATAAATAGTCAGAGAGTTAATTCAGTATAAATAGTCAGAGAGAGAGAGTTAATTCAGTATAAATAGTCAGAGAGGGAGTTAATTCAGTATAAATAGTCAGAGAGAGAGTTAATTCAGTATAAATAGTCAGAGAGTTAATTCAGTACAAATAGTCAGATAGTTAATTCAGTATAAATAGACAAAGAGAAAGTTAAATCAGTATAAATAGTCAGAGAGAGAGAGTTAATTCAGTATAAATAGTCAGAGAGAGAGAGTTATTTCAGTATAAATAGTCAGAGAGAGAGTTAATTCAGTATAAATAGTCAGAGAGTTAATTCAGTATAAATACTCAGAGAGAGAGAGTTAATTCAGTACAAATAGTCAGAGAGAGAGAGTTATTTCAGTATAAATAGTCAGAGAGTTAATTCAGTATAAATAGTCAGAGAGTTAATTCAGTATAAATAGTCAGAGAGAGAGAGTTAATTCAGTATAAATAGTCAGAGAGAGAGAGTTAATTCAGTATAAATAGTCAGAGAGTTAATTCAGTATAAATAGTCAGAGAGTTAATTCAGTATAAATAGTCAGAGAGTTAATTCAGGATAAATAGTCAGAGAGTTAATTCAGTATAAATAGTCAGAGAGAGAAAGTTAATTCAGTATAAATAGTCAGAGAGTTAATTCAGTATAAATAGTCAGAGAGAGAGAGTTAATTCAGTATAAATATTCAGAGAGAGAGAGTTATTTCAGTATAATTAGTCAGAGAGTTAATTCAGTGTAAATAGTCAGAGAGTTAATTCAGTATAAATAGTCAGAGAGAGAGAGTTATTTCAGTATAAATAGTCAGAGAGAGAGTTAATTCAGTATAAATAGTCAGAGAGAGAGAGTTAATTCAGTATAAATAGTCAGAGAGTTAATTCAGTATAAATAGTCAGAGAGTTAATTCAGTGTAAATAGTCAGAGAGTTAATTCAGGATAAATAGTCAGAGAGTTAATTCAGTATAAATAGTCAGAGAGAGAGAGTTAATTCAGTATAAATAGTCAGAGAGAGAGTTAATTCAGTATAAATAGTCAGAGAGAGAGAGTTAATTCAGTATAAATAGTCAGAGAGAGGGAGTTAATTCAGTATAAATAGACAGAGAGAGAGAGTTAATTCAGTATAAATAGTCAGAGAGTTAATTCAGTATAAATAGTCAGATAGTTAATTCAGTATAAATAGTCAAAGAGAAAGTTAATTCAGTATAAATAGTCAGAGAGAGAGAGTTATTTCAGTATAAATAGTCAGAGAGTTAATTCAGTATAAATAGTCAGAGAGAGAGAGTTAATTCAGTATAAATAGTCAGAGAGAGAGTTATTTCAGTATAAATAGTCAGAGAGGGAGTTAATTCAGTATAAATAGTCAGAGAGAGAGTTAATTCAGTATAAAAAGACAGAGAGAGTTAATTCAGTGTAAATAGTCAGAGAGTTAATTCAGTATAAATAGTCAAAGAGAGAGTTAATTCAGTATAAATAGTCAGAGAGTTAATTCAGTATAAATAGTCAGAGAGTTAATTCAGGATAAATAGTCAGAGAGAGAGAGTTAATTCAGTATAAATAGTCAGAGAGAGAGTTAATTCAGTATAAATAGTCAGAGAGAGAGAGTTAATTCAGTATAAATAGTCAGAGAGAGGGAGTTAATTCAGTATAAATAGACAGAGAGAGAGAGTTAATTCAGTATAAATAGTCAGAGAGTTAATTCAGTATAAATAGTCAGATAGTTAATTCAGTATAAATAGTCAAAGAGAAAGTTAATTCAGTAGAAATAGTCAGAGAGAGAGAGTTATTTTAGTATAAATAGTCAAAGATGTAATTCAGTTTAAATAATCAGAGAGAGAGAGTTAATTCAGTATAAATAGTCAGAGAGTTAATTCAGTATAAATAGTCAAAGAGAAATTTAATTCAGTATAAATAGTCAGAGAGAGAGAGTTATTTCAGTATAAATAGTCAGAGATGTAATTCAGTTTAAATAGTCAGAGAGAGAGAGTTAATTCAGTATAAATAGTCAGAGAGTTAATTCAGTATAAATAGTCAGAGAGTTAATTCAGTATAAATAGTCAGAGAGAGAGAGAGTTAATTCAGTATAAATAGTCAAAGAGAGAGTTAATTCAGTATAAATAGTCAGAGAGTTAATTCAGTATAAATAGTCAGAGAGTTAATTCAGTATAAATAGTCAGAGAGAGAGTTAATTCAGTATAAATAGTCAGATGGTTAATTCAGTATAAATAGTCAAAGAGAAAGTTAATTCAGTATAAATAGTCAGAGAGAGAGAGTTATTTCAGTATAAATAGTCAGAGAGTTAATTCAGTATAAATAGTCAGAGAGAGAGAGTTAATTCAGTATAAATAGTCAGAGAGGGAGTTAATTCAGTATAAATAGTCAGAGAGAGAGTTAATTCAGTATAAATAGTCAGAGAGTTAATTCAGTACAAATAGTCAGATAGTTAATTCAGTATAAATAGACAAAGAGAAAGTTAAATCAGTATGAATAGTCAGAGAGAGAGAGTTAATTCAGTATAAATAGTCAGAGAGAGAGAGTTATTTCAGTATAAATAGTCAGAGAGAGAGAGTTAATTCAGTATAAATAGTCAGAGAGAGAGAGTTAATTCAGTATAAATAGTCAGAGAGAGAGAGTTATTTCAGTATAAATAGTCAGAGAGAGAGTTAATTCAGTATAAATAGTCAGAGAGTTAATTCAGTATAAATACTCAGAGAGAGAGAGTTAATTCAGTACAAATAGTCAGAGAGAGAGAGTTATTTCAGTATAAATAGTCAGAGAGTTAATTCAGTATAAATAGTCAGAGAGTTAATTCAGTATAAATAGTCAGAGAGAGAGAGTTAATTCAGTATAAATAGTCAGAGAGAGAGAGTTAATTCAGTATAAATAGTCAGAGAGTTAATTCAGTATAAATAGTCAGAGAGTTAATTCAGTATAAATAGTCAGAGAGTTAATTCAGGATAAATAGTCAGAGAGTTAATTCAGTATAAATAGTCAGAGAGAGAAAGTTAATTCAGTATAAATAGTCAGAGAGTTAATTCAGTATAAATAGTCAGAGAGAGAGAGTTAATTCAGTATAAATATTCAGAGAGAGAGAGTTATTTCAGTATAATTAGTCAGAGAGTTAATTCAGTGTAAATAGTCAGAGAGTTAATTCAGTATAAATAGTCAGAGAGAGAGAGTTATTTCAGTATAAATAGTCAGAGAGAGAGTTAATTCAGTATAAATAGTCAGAGAGAGAGAGTTAATTCAGTATAAATAGTCAGAGAGTTAATTCAGTATAAATAGTCAGAGAGTTAATTCAGTGTAAATAGTCAGAGAGTTAATTCAGGATAAATAGTCAGAGAGTTAATTCAGTATAAATAGTCAGAGAGAGAGAGTTAATTCAGTATAAATAGTCAGAGAGAGAGTTAATTCAGTATAAATAGTCAGAGAGAGAGAGTTAATTCAGTATAAATAGTCAGAGAGAGGGAGTTAATTCAGTATAAATAGACAGAGAGAGAGAGTTAATTCAGTATAAATAGTCAGAGAGTTAATTCAGTATAAATAGTCAGATAGTTAATTCAGTATAAATAGTCAAAGAGAAAGTTAATTCAGTATAAATAGTCAGAGAGAGAGAGTTATTTCAGTATAAATAGTCAGAGAGTTATTTCAGTATAAATAGTCAGAGAGAGAGAGTTAATTCAGTATAAATAGTCAGAGAGAGAGTTATTTCAGTATAAATAGTCAGAGAGGGAGTTAATTCAGTATAAATAGTCAGAGAGAGAGTTAATTGAGTATAAAAAGACAGAGAGAGTTAATTCAGTGTAAATAGTCAGAGAGTTAATTCAGTATAAATAGTCAGAGATGTAATTCAGTTTAAATAGTCAGAGAGAGAGAGTTAATTCAGTATAAATAGTCAGAGAGAGAGTTAATTCAGTATAAATAGTCAGAGAGAGGGAGTTAATTCAGTATAAATAGACAGAGAGAGAGAGTTAATTCAGTATAAATAGTCAGAGAGTTAATTCAGTATAAATAGTCAGATAGTTAATTCAGTATAAATAGTCAAAGAGAAAGTTAATTCAGTATAAATAGTCAGAGAGAGAGTTATTTCAGTATAAATAGTCAGAGATTTAATTCAGTTTAAATAGTCAGAGAGAGAGTTAATTCAGTATAAATAGTCAGAGAGAGAGTTAATTCAGTATAAATAGTCAGAGAGGGAGTTAATTCAGTATAAATAGTCAGAGAGAGAGTTAATTCAGTATAAATAGTCAGATAGAGTTAATTCAGTATAAATAGTCAGATAGTTAATTCAGTATAAATAGTCAAAGAGAGAGTTAATTCAGTATAAATAGTCAGAGAGTTAATTCAGTATAAATAGTCAGAGAGTTAATTCAGGATAAATAGTCAGAGAGTTAATTCAGTATAAATAGTCAGAGAGAGAGTTAATTCAGTATAAATAGTCAGAGAGAGAGTTAATTCAGTATAAATAGTCAGAGAGAGGGAGTTAATTCAGTATAAATAGACAGAGAGAGAGAGTTAATTCAGTATAAATAGTCAGAGAGTTAATTCAGTATAAATAGTCAAAGAGAAAGTTATTTCAGTATAAATAGTCAAAGAGAAAGTTAATTCAGTATAAATAGTCAGAGAGAGAGAGTTATTTCAGTATAAATAGTCAGAGAGTTAATTCAGTATAAATAGTCAGAGAGAGAGTTAATTCAGTATAAATAGTCAGAGAGGGGAGTTAATTCAGTATAAATAGTCAGAGAGAGAGTTAATTCAGTATAAATAGACAGAGAGAGTTAATTCAGTATAAATAGTCAGAGAGTTAATTCAGTATAAATTGTCAGAGAGAGAGAGTTAATTCAGTATAAATAGTCAGAGAGAGAGTTAATTCAGTATAAATAGTCAGAGAGAGAGTTAATTCAGTATAAATAGTCAGAGAGAGAGTTAATTCAGTATAAATAGTCAGATAGTTAATTCAGTATAAATAGTCAAAGAGAGAGTTAATTCAGTATAAATAGTCAGATAGTTAATTCAGTATAAATAGTCAAAGAGAGAGTTAATTCAGTATAAATAGTCAGATAGTTAATTCAGTATAAATAGTCAAAGAGAAAGTTAATTCAGTATAAATAGTCAAAGAGAGAGTCAATTCAGTATAAATAGTCAGAGAGTTAATCCAGTATAAATAGTCAGAGAGTTAATTCAGTATAAATAGTCAGAGAGAGAGAGTTAATTCAGTATAAATAGTCAGAGAGAGAGTTAATTCAGTATAAATAGTCAGAGAGAGAGAGTTAATTCAGTATAAATAGTCAGAGAGAGGGAGTTAATTCAGTATAAATAGACAGAGAGAGAGAGTTAATTCAGTATAAATAGTCAGAGAGTTAATTCAGTATAAATAGTCAGATAGTTAGTTCAGTATAAATAGTCAAAGAGAAAGTTAATTCAGTATAAAAAGTCAGAGAGAGAGAGTTATTTCAGTATAAATAGTCAGAGATTTAATTCAGTTTAAATAGTCAGAGAGAGAGAGTTAATTCAGTATAAATAGTCAGAGAGAGAGTTAATTCAGTATAAATAGTCAGAGAGGGAGTTAATTCAGTATAAATAGTCAGAGAGAGAGTTAATTCAGTATAAATAGTCAGATAGAGTTAATTCAGTATAAATAGTCAGATAGTTAATTCAGTATAAATAGTCAAAGAGAGAGTTAATTCAGTATAAATAGTCAGAGAGTTAATTCAGTATAAATAGTCAGAGAGTTAATTCAGGATAAATAGTCAGAGAGTTAATTCAGTATAAATAGTCAGAGAGAGAGAGTTAATTCAGTATAAATAGTCAGAGAGAGAGTTAATTCAGTATAAATAGTCAGAGAGAGGGAGTTAATTCAGTATAAATAGACAGAGAGAGAGAGTTAATTCAGTATAAATAGTCAGAGAGTTAATTCAGTATAAATAGTCAGATAGTTAATTCAGTATAAATAGTCAGAGAGAGAGTTAATTCAGTATAAATAGTCAGAGAGAGAGTTAATTCAGTATAAATAGTCAGATAGTTAATTCAGTATAAATAGTCAAAGAGAGAGTTAATTCAGTATAAATAGTCAGATAGTTAATTCAGTATAAATAGTCAAAGAGAAAGTTAATTCAGTATAAATAGTCAAAGAGAGAGTTAATTCAGTATAAATAGTCAGAGAGTTAATTCAGTATAAATAGTCAGAGAGTTAATTCAGTATAAATAGTCAGAGAGAGAGAGTTAATTCAGTATAAATAGTCAGAGAGAGAGTTAATTCAGTATAAATAGTCAGAGAGAGAGAGTTAATTCAGTATAAATAGTCAGAGAGAGGGAGTTAATTCAGTATAAATAGACAGAGAGAGAGAGTTAATTCAGTATAAATAGTCAGAGAGTTAATTCAGTATAAATAGTCAGATAGTTAATTCAGTATAAATAGTCAAAGAGAAAGTTAATTCAGTATAAATAGTCAGAGAGAGAGAGTTATTTCAGTATAAATAGTCAGAGATTTAATTCAGTTTAAATAGTCAGAGAGAGAGAGTTAATTCAGTATAAATAGTCAGAGAGAGAGTTAATTCAGTATAAATAGTCAGATAGAGTTAATTCAGTATAAATAGTCAGATAGTTAATTCAGTATAAATAGTCAAAGAGAGAGTTAATTCAGTATAAATAGTCAGAGAGTTAATTCAGTATAAATAGTCAGAGAGTTAATTCAGGATAAATAGTCAGAGAGTTAATTCAGTATAAATAGTCAGAGAGAGAGAGTTAATTCAGTATAAATAGTCAGAGAGAGAGTTAATTCAGTATAAATAGTCAGAGAGAGGGAGTTAATTCAGTATAAATAGACAGAGAGAGAGAGTTAATTCAGTATAAATAGTCAGAGAGTTAATTCAGTATAAATAGTCAGATAGTTAATTCAGTATAAATAGTCAAAGAGAAAGTTAATTCAGTATAAATAGTCAGAGAGAGAGAGTTATTTCAGTATAAATAGTCAGAGAGTTAATTCAGTATAAATAGTCAGAGAGAGAGTTAATTCAGTATAAATAGTCAGAGAGGGGAGTTAATTCAGTATAAATAGTCAGAGAGAGAGTTAATTCAGTATAAATAGACAGAGAGAGTTAATTCAGTATAAATAGTCAGAGAGTTAATTCAGTATAAATAGTCAGAGAGAGAGAGTTAATTCAGTATAAATAGTCAGAGAGTTAATTCAGTATAAATAGTCAGAGAGTTAATTCAGGATAAATAGTCAGAGAGTTAATTCAGTATAAATAGTCAGAGAGAGAGTTAATTCAGTATAAATAGTCAGAGAGAGAGTTAATTCAGTATAAATAGTCAGAGAGAGGGAGTTAATTCAGTATAAATAGACAGAGAGAGAGAGTTAATTCAGTATAAATAGTCAGAGAGTTAATTCAGTATAAATAGTCAGAGAGAGAGAGTTATTTCAGTATAAATAGTCAGAGAGTTAATTCAGTATAAATAGTCAGAGAGAGAGTTAATTCAGTATAAATAGTCAGAGAGGGGAGTTAATTCAGTATAAATAGTCAGAGAGAGAGTTAATTCAGTATAAATAGACAGAGAGAGTTAATTCAGTATAAATAGTCAGAGAGTTAATTCAGTATAAATAGTCAGAGAGAGAGAGTTAATTCAGTATAAATAGTCAGAGAGAGAGTTAATTCAGTATAAATAGACAGAGAGAGAGTTAATTCAGTATAAATAGTCAGAGTTAATTCAGTATAAATAGTCAAAGAGAGAGTTAATTCAGTATAAATAGTCAGATAGTTAATTCAGTATAAATAGTCAAAGAGAGAGTTAATTCAGTATAAATAGTCAGATAGTTAATTCAGTATAAATAGTCAAAGAGAAAGTTAATTCAGTATAAATAGTCAGAGAGAGAGAGAGTTAATTCAGTATAAATAGTCAGAGAGTTAATTCAGTATAAATAGTCAGAGAGAGAGAGTTAATTCAGTATAAATAGTCAGAGAGAGAGTTAATTCAGTATAAATAGTCAGAGAGGGAGTTAATTCAGTATAAATAGTCAGAGAGAGAGTTAATTCAGTATAAATAGACAGAGAGAGTTAATTCGGTATAAATAGTCAGAGAGTTAATTCAGTATAAATAGTCAAAGAGAGAGTTAATTCAGTATAAATAGTCAGAGAGTTAATTCAGTATAAATAGTCAGAGAGAGAGTTAATTCAGTATAAATAGTCAGATAGTTAATTCAGTATAAATAGTCAAAGAGAGAGTTAATTCAGTATAAATAGTCAGATAGTTAATTCAGTATAAATAGTCAAAGAGAGAGTTAATTCAGTATTAATAGTCAGAGAGTTAATTCAGTATAAATAGCCAAAGAGAGAGTTAACTTAGTATAAATAGTCAGAGAGTTAATTCAGTATAAATAGTCAGAGAGAGAGAGTTATTTCAGTATAAATAGTCAGAGAGAGTTAATTCAGTATAAATTGTCAGAGAGTTAATTCAGTATAAATAGTCAGAGAGAGAGAGTTAATTCAGTATAAATATTCAGAGAGAGAGAGTTATTTCAGTATAAATAGTCAGAGAGTTAATTCAGTATAAATAGTCAGAGAGTTAATTCAGTATAAATAGTCAGAGAGAGAGAGTTAATTCAGTATAAATAGTCAGAGAGAGGGAGTTAATTCAGTATAAATAGACAGAGAGAGAGAGTTAATTCAGTATAAATAGTCAGAGAGTTAATTCAGTATAAATAGTCAGATAGTTAATTCAGTATAAATAGTCAAAGAGAAAGTTAATTCAGTATAAATAGTCAGAGAGAGAGAGTTATTTCAGTATAAATAGTCAGAGATTTAATTCAGTTTAAATAGTCAGAGAGAGAGAGTTAATTCAGTATAAATAGTCAGAGAGAGAGTTAATTCAGTATAAATAGTCAGATAGAGTTAATTCAGTATAAATAGTCAGATAGTTAATTCAGTATAAATAGTCAAAGAGAGAGTTAATTCAGTATAAATAGTCAGAGAGTTAATTCAGTATAAATAGTCAGAGAGTTAATTCAGGATAAATAGTCAGAGAGTTAATTCAGTATAAATAGTCAGAGAGAGAGAGTTAATTCAGTATAAATAGTCAGAGAGAGAGTTAATTCAGTATAAATAGTCAGAGAGAGGGAGTTAATTCAGTATAAATAGACAGAGAGAGAGAGTTAATTCAGTATAAATAGTCAGAGAGTTAATTCAGTATAAATAGTCAGATAGTTAATTCAGTATAAATAGTCAAAGAGAAAGTTAATTCAGTATAAATAGTCAGAGAGAGAGAGTTATTTCAGTATAAATAGTCAGAGAGTTAATTCAGTATAAATAGTCAGAGAGAGAGTTAATTCAGTATAAATAGTCAGAGAGGGGAGTTAATTCAGTATAAATAGTCAGAGAGAGAGTTAATTCAGTATAAATAGACAGAGAGAGTTAATTCAGTATAAATAGTCAGAGAGTTAATTCAGTATAAATAGTCAGAGAGAGAGAGTTAATTCAGTATAAATAGTCAGAGAGTTAATTCAGTATAAATAGTCAGAGAGTTAATTCAGGATAAATAGTCAGAGAGTTAATTCAGTATAAATAGTCAGAGAGAGAGTTAATTCAGTATAAATAGTCAGAGAGAGAGTTAATTCAGTATAAATAGTCAGAGAGAGGGAGTTAATTCAGTATAAATAGACAGAGAGAGAGAGTTAATTCAGTATAAATAGTCAGAGAGTTAATTCAGTATAAATAGTCAGAGAGAGAGAGTTATTTCAGTATAAATAGTCAGAGAGTTAATTCAGTATAAATAGTCAGAGAGAGAGTTAATTCAGTATAAATAGTCAGAGAGGGGAGTTAATTCAGTATAAATAGTCAGAGAGAGAGTTAATTCAGTATAAATAGACAGAGAGAGTTAATTCAGTATAAATAGTCAGAGAGTTAATTCAGTATAAATAGTCAGAGAGAGAGAGTTAATTCAGTATAAATAGTCAGAGAGAGAGTTAATTCAGTATAAATAGACAGAGAGAGAGTTAATTCAGTATAAATAGTCAGAGTTAATTCAGTATAAATAGTCAAAGAGAGAGTTAATTCAGTATAAATAGTCAGATAGTTAATTCAGTATAAATAGTCAAAGAGAGAGTTAATTCAGTATAAATAGTCAGATAGTTAATTCAGTATAAATAGTCAAAGAGAAAGTTAATTCAGTATAAATAGTCAGAGAGAGAGAGTTAATTCAGTATAAATAGTCAGAGAGTTAATTCAGTATAAATAGTCAGAGAGAGAGAGTTAATTCAGTATAAATAGTCAGAGAGAGAGTTAATTCAGTATAAATAGTCAGAGAGGGAGTTAATTCAGTATAAATAGTCAGAGAGAGAGTTAATTCAGTATAAATAGACAGAGAGAGTTAATTCGGTATAAATAGTCAGAGAGTTAATTCAGTATAAATAGTCAAAGAGAGAGTTAATTCAGTATAAATAGTCAGAGAGTTAATTCAGTATAAATAGTCAGAGAGAGAGAGTTAATTCAGTATAAATAGTCAGATAGTTAATTCAGTATAAATAGTCAAAGAGAGAGTTAATTCAGTATAAATAGTCAGATAGTTAATTCAGTATAAATAGTCAAAGAGAGAGTTAATTCAGTATTAATAGTCAGAGAGTTAATTCAGTATAAATAGCCAAAGAGAGAGTTAATTTAGTATAAATAGTCAGAGAGTTAATTCAGTATAAATAGTCAGAGAGAGAGAGTTATTTCAGTATAAATAGTCAGAGAGAGTTAATTCAGTATAAATTGTCAGAGAGTTAATTCAGTATAAATAGTCAGAGAGAGAGAGTTAATTCAGTATAAATATTCAGAGAGAGAGTTATTTCAGTATAAATAGTCAGAGAGTTAATTCAGTATAAATAGTCAGAGAGTTAATTCAGTATAAATAGTCAGAGAGAGAGAGTTAATTCAGTATAAATAGTCAGAGAGAGGGAGTTAATTCAGTATAAATAGACAGAGAGAGAGAGTTAATTCAGTATGAATAGTCAGAGAGTTAATTCAGTATAAATAGTCAGATAGTTAATTCAGTATAAATAGTCAAAGAGAAAGTTAATTCAGTATAAATAGTCAGAGAGAGAGAGTTATTTCAGTATAAATAGTCAGAGAGTTAATTCAGTATAAATAGTCAGAGAGAGAGAGTTAATTCAGTATAAATAGTCAGAGAGAGAGTTAATTCAGTATAAATAGTCAGAGAGGGAGTTAATTCAGTATAAATAGTCAGAGAGAGAGTTAATTCAGTATAAATAGACAGAGAGAGTTAATTCAGTATAAATAGTCAGAGAGTTAATTCAGTATAAATAGTCAAAGAGAGAGTTAATTCAGTATAAATAGTCAGAGAGAGAGAGTTATTTCAGTATAAATAGTCAGAGAGTTAATTCAGGATAAATAGTCAGAGAGAGGGAGTTAATTCAGTATAAATAGACAGAGAGAGAGAGTTAATTCAGTATAAATAGTCAGAGAGAGAGAGTTAATTCAGTATAAATAGTCAGAGAGAGGGAGTTAATTCAGTATAAATAGACAGAGAGAGAGAGTTAATTCAGTATAAATAGTCAGAGAGTTAATTCAGTATAAATAGTCAGATAGTTAATTCAGTATAAATAGTCAAAGAGAAAGTTAATTCAGTATAAATAGTCAGAGAGAGAGAGTTATTTCAGTATAAATAGTCAGAGAGTTAATTCAGGATAAATAGTCAGAGAGTTAATTCAGTATAAATAGTCAGAGAGAGAGAGTTAATTCAGTATAAATAGTCAGAGAGAGAGTTAATTCAGTATAAATAGTCAGAGAGAGAGTTAATTCAGTATAAATAGTCAGAGAGGTTAATTCAGTATAAATAGACAGAGAGAGAGAGTTAATTCAGTATAAATAGTCAGAGAGTTAATTCAGTATAAATAGTCAGAGAGTTAATTCAGTATAAATAGTCAAAGAGAAAGTTAATTCAGTATAAATAGTCAAAGAGAAAGTTAATTCAGTATACATAGTCAGAGAGAGAGCGTTATTTCAGTATAAATAGTCAGAGAGTTAATTCAGTATAAATAGTCAGAGAGAGAGAGTTAATTTAGTATAAATAGTCAGAGAGTTAATTCAGTATAAATAGTCAGAGAGAGAGTTAATTCAGTATAAATAGTCAGAGAGAGAGTTAATTCAGTATAAATAGTCAGAGAGGGAGTTAATTCAGTATAAATAGTCAGATAGTTAATTCAGTATAAATAGTCAAAGAGAGAGTTAATTCAGTATAAATAGTCAGATAGTTAATTCAGTATAAATAGTCAAAGAGAGAGTTAATTCAGTATAAATAGTCAGAGAGTTAATTCAGTATAAATAGTCAGATAGTTAATTCAGTATAAATAGCCAAAGAGGGAGTTAATTTAGTATAAATAGTCAGAGAGAGAGAGTTAATTCAGTATAAATAGTCAGAGAGAGAGAGTTAATTCAGTATAAATAGTCAAAGAGAGAGAGTTAATTCAGTATAAATAGTCAGAGAGTTAATTCAGTATAAATAGTCAGAGAGTTAATTCAGTATAAATAGTCAAAGAGAGAGTTAATTCAGTATAAATAGTCAGAGAGTTAATTCAGTATAAATAGTCAAAGAGAGAGTAAATTCAGTATAAATAGTCAGAGAGTTAATTCAGTATAAATAGTCAAAGAGAGAGTTAAATCAGTATAAATAGTCAAAGAGAGTTATTTCAGTATAAATAGCCAGAGGGAGTTAATTCTGTATAAATAGTCAGAGAGTTAATTCAGTATAAATAGTCAGAGATAGAGTTAATTCAGTATAAATAGTCAGAGAGAGAGAATTAATTCAGTAAAAATAGTCAGAGAGAGGGAGTTAATTCAGTATAAATAGACAGTGAGAGAGAGTTAATTCAGTAAAAATAGTCAGATAGTTCATTCAGTATAAATAGTCAAAGAGAGTTAATTCAGTATAAATAGTCAGAGAGAGGGAGTTAATTCAGTATAAATAGTCAGAGAGAGAGAGTTAATTCAGTATAAATAGTCAGAGAGTTAATTCAGTATAAATAGTCAAAGAGTTAATTCAGTATATATAGTCAGAGAGAGAGAGTTAATTCAGTATAAATAGTCAAAGAGAGAGTTAATTCAGTATAAATAGTCAGAGAGTTAATTCAGTATAAATAGTCAGAGAGTTAATTCAGTGTAAATAGTCAGAGAGTTAATTCAGGATAAATAGTCAGAGAGTTAATTCAGTATAAATAGTCAGAGAGAGAGAGTTAATTCAGTATAAATAGTCAGAGAGAGAGTTAATTCAGTATAAATAGTCAGAGAGAGAGAGTTAATTCAGTATAAATAGTCAGAGAGAGGGAGTTAATTCAGTATAAATAGACAGAGAGAGAGAGTTAATTCAGTATAAATAGTCAGAGAGTTAATTCAGTATAAATAGTCAGATAGTTAATTCAGTATAAATAGTCAAAGAGAAAGTTAATTCAGTATAAATAGTCAGAGAGAGAGAGTTATTTCAGTATAAATAGTCAGAGAGTTAATTCAGTATAAATAGTCAGAGAGAGAGAGTTAATTCAGTATAAATAGTCAGAGAGAGAGTTATTTCAGTATAAATAGTCAGAGAGGGAGTTAATTCAGTATAAATAGTCAGAGAGAGAGTTAATTGAGTATAAAAAGACAGAGAGAGTTAATTCAGTGTAAATAGTCAGAGAGTTAATTCAGTATAAATAGTCAGAGATGTAATTCAGTTTAAATAGTCAGAGAGAGAGAGTTAATTCAGTATAAATAGTCAGAGAGAGAGTTAATTCAGTATAAATAGTCAGAGAGAGGGAGTTAATTCAGTATAAATAGACAGAGAGAGAGAGTTAATTCAGTATAAATAGTCAGAGAGTTAATTCAGTATAAATAGTCAGATAGTTAATTCAGTATAAATAGTCAAAGAGAAAGTTAATTCAGTATAAATAGTCAGAGAGAGAGTTATTTCAGTATAAATAGTCAGAGATTTAATTCAGTTTAAATAGTCAGAGAGAGAGTTAATTCAGTATAAATAGTCAGAGAGAGAGTTAATTCAGTATAAATAGTCAGAGAGGGAGTTAATTCAGTATAAATAGTCAGAGAGAGAGTTAATTCAGTATAAATAGTCAGATAGAGTTAATTCAGTATAAATAGTCAGATAGTTAATTCAGTATAAATAGTCAAAGAGAGAGTTAATTCAGTATAAATAGTCAGAGAGTTAATTCAGTATAAATAGTCAGAGAGTTAATTCAGGATAAATAGTCAGAGAGTTAATTCAGTATAAATAGTCAGAGAGAGAGTTAATTCAGTATAAATAGTCAGAGAGAGAGTTAATTCAGTATAAATAGTCAGAGAGAGGGAGTTAATTCAGTATAAATAGACAGAGAGAGAGAGTTAATTCAGTATAAATAGTCAGAGAGTTAATTCAGTATAAATAGTCAAGAGAGTTAATTCAGTATAAATAGTCAGAGAGAGAGAGTTATTTCAGTATAAATAGTCAAAGAGAAAGTTAATTCAGTATAAATAGTCAGAGAGAGAGAGTTATTTCAGTATAAATAGTCAGAGAGTTAATTCAGTATAAATAGTCAGAGAGAGAGTTAATTCAGTATAAATAGTCAGAGAGGGGAGTTAATTCAGTATAAATAGTCAGAGAGAGAGTTAATTCAGTATAAATAGACAGAGAGAGTTAATTCAGTATAAATAGTCAGAGAGTTAATTCAGTATAAATTGTCAGAGAGAGAGAGTTAATTCAGTATAAATAGTCAGAGAGAGAGTTAATTCAGTATAAATAGTCAGAGAGAGAGTTAATTCAGTATAAATAGTCAGATAGTTAATTCAGTATAAATAGTCAAAGAGAGAGTTAATTCAGTATAAATAGTCAGAGAGTTAATTCAGTATAAATAGTCAAAGAGAGAGTTAATTCAGTATAAATAGTCAGATAGTTAATTCAGTATAAATAGTCAAAGAGAAAGTTAATTCAGTATAAATAGTCAAAGAGAGAGTCAATTCAGTATAAATAGTCAGAGAGTTAATCCAGTATAAATAGTCAGAGAGTTAATTCAGTATAAATAGTCAGAGAGAGAGAGTTAATTCAGTATAAATAGTCAGAGAGAGAGTTAATTCAGTATAAATAGTCAGAGAGAGAGAGTTAATTCAGTATAAATAGTCAGAGAGAGGGAGTTAATTCAGTATAAATAGTCAGAGAGAGAGAGTTAATTCAGTATAAATAGTCAGAGAGTTAATTCAGTATAAATAGTCAGATAGTTAGTTCAGTATAAATAGTCAAAGAGAAAGTTAATTCAGTATAAAAAGTCAGAGAGAGAGAGTTATTTCAGTATAAATAGTCAGAGATTTAATTCAGTTTAAATAGTCAGAGAGAGAGAGTTAATTCAGTATAAATAGTCAGAGAGAGAGTTAATTCAGTATAAATAGTCAGAGAGGGAGTTAATTCAGTATAAATAGTCAGAGAGAGAGTTAATTCAGTATAAATAGTCAGATAGAGTTAATTCAGTATAAATAGTCAGAGAGTTAATTCAGTATAAATAGTCAAAGAGAGAGTTAATTCAGTATAAATAGTCAGAGAGTTAATTCAGTATAAATAGTCAGAGAGTTAATTCAGTATAAATAGTCAGAGAGTTAATTCAGTATAAATAGTCAGAGAGAGAGAGTTAATTCAGTATAAATAGTCAGAGAGAGAGTTAATTCAGTATAAATAGTCAGAGAGAGGGAGTTAATTCAGTATAAATAGACAGAGAGAGAGAGTTAATTCAGTATAAATAGTCAGAGAGTTAATTCAGTATAAATAGTCAGATAGTTAATTCAGTATAAATAGTCAGAGAGAGAGAGTTATTTCAGTATAAATAGTCAGAGATTTAATTCAGTTTAAATAGTCAGAGAGAGAGTTAATTCAGTATAAATAGTCAGAGAGAGAGTTAATTCAGTATAAATAGTCAGATAGTTAATTCAGTATAAATAGTCAAAGAGAGAGTTAATTCAGTATAAATAGTCAGATAGTTAATTCAGTATAAATAGTCAAAGAGAAAGTTAATTCAGTATAAATAGTCAAAGAGAGAGTTAATTCAGTATAAATAGTCAGAGAGTTAATTCAGTATAAATAGTCAGAGAGTTAATTCAGTATAAATAGTCAGAGAGAGAGAGTTAATTCAGTATAAATAGTCAGAGAGAGAGTTAATTCAGTATAAATAGTCAGAGAGAGAGAGTTAATTCAGTATAAATAGTCAGAGAGAGGGAGTTAATTCAGTATAAATAGACAGAGAGAGAGAGTTAATTCAGTATAAATAGTCAGAGAGTTAATTCAGTATAAATAGTCAGATAGTTAATTCAGTATAAATAGTCAAAGAGAAAGTTAATTCAGTATAAATAGTCAGAGAGAGAGAGTTATTTCAGTATAAATAGTCAGAGATTTAATTCAGTTTAAATAGTCAGAGAGAGAGAGTTAATTCAGTATAAATAGTCAGAGAGAGAGTTAATTCAGTATAAATAGTCAGATAGAGTTAATTCAGTATAAATAGTCAGATAGTTAATTCAGTATAAATAGTCAAAGAGAGAGTTAATTCAGTATAAATAGTCAGAGAGTTAATTCAGTATAAATAGTCAGAGAGTTAATTCAGGATAAATAGTCAGAGAGTTAATTCAGTATAAATAGTCAGAGAGAGAGAGTTAATTCAGTATAAATAGTCAGAGAGAGAGTTAATTCAGTATAAATAGTCAGAGAGAGGGAGTTAATTCAGTATAAATAGACAGAGAGAGAGAGTTAATTCAGTATAAATAGTCAGAGAGTTAATTCAGTATAAATAGTCAGATAGTTAATTCAGTATAAATAGTCAAAGAGAAAGTTAATTCAGTATAAATAGTCAGAGAGAGAGAGTTATTTCAGTATAAATAGTCAGAGAGTTAATTCAGTATAAATAGTCAGAGAGAGAGTTAATTCAGTATAAATAGTCAGAGAGGGGAGTTAATTCAGTATAAATAGTCAGAGAGAGAGTTAATTCAGTATAAATAGACAGAGAGAGTTAATTCAGTATAAATAGTCAGAGAGTTAATTCAGTATAAATAGTCAGAGAGAGAGAGTTAATTCAGTATAAATAGTCAGAGAGTTAATTCAGTATAAATAGTCAGAGAGTTAATTCAGGATAAATAGTCAGAGAGTTAATTCAGTATAAATAGTCAGAGAGAGAGTTAATTCAGTATAAATAGTCAGAGAGAGAGTTAATTCAGTATAAATAGTCAGAGAGAGGGAGTTAATTCAGTATAAATAGACAGAGAGAGAGAGTTAATTCAGTATAAATAGTCAGAGAGTTAATTCAGTATAAATAGTCAGAGAGAGAGAGTTATTTCAGTATAAATAGTCAGAGAGTTAATTCAGTATAAATAGTCAGAGAGAGAGTTAATTCAGTATAAATAGTCAGAGAGGGGAGTTAATTCAGTATAAATAGTCAGAGAGAGAGTTAATTCAGTATAAATAGACAGAGAGAGTTAATTCAGTATAAATAGTCAGAGAGTTAATTCAGTATAAATAGTCAGAGAGAGAGAGTTAATTCAGTATAAATAGTCAGAGAGAGAGTTAATTCAGTATAAATAGACAGAGAGAGAGTTAATTCAGTATAAATAGTCAGAGTTAATTCAGTATAAATAGTCAAAGAGAGAGTTAATTCAGTATAAATAGTCAGATAGTTAATTCAGTATAAATAGTCAAAGAGAGAGTTAATTCAGTATAAATAGTCAGATAGTTAATTCAGTATAAATAGTCAAAGAGAAAGTTAATTCAGTATAAATAGTCAGAGAGAGAGAGAGTTAATTCAGTATAAATAGTCAGAGAGTTAATTCAGTATAAATAGTCAGAGAGAGAGAGTTAATTCAGTATAAATAGTCAGAGAGAGAGTTAATTCAGTATAAATAGTCAGAGAGGGAGTTAATTCAGTATAAATAGTCAGAGAGAGAGTTAATTCAGTATAAATAGACAGAGAGAGTTAATTCGGTATAAATAGTCAGAGAGTTAATTCAGTATAAATAGTCAAAGAGAGAGTTAATTCAGTATAAATAGTCAGAGAGTTAATTCAGTATAAATAGTCAGAGAGAGAGAGTTAATTCAGTATAAATAGTCAGATAGTTAATTCAGTATAAATAGTCAAAGAGAGAGTTAATTCAGTATAAATAGTCAGATAGTTAATTCAGTATAAATAGTCAAAGAGAGAGTTAATTCAGTATTAATAGTCAGAGAGTTAATTCAGTATAAATAGCCAAAGAGAGAGTTAACTTAGTATAAATAGTCAGAGAGTTAATTCAGTATAAATAGTCAGAGAGAGAGAGTTATTTCAGTATAAATAGTCAGAGAGAGTTAATTCAGTATAAATTGTCAGAGAGTTAATTCAGTATAAATAGTCAGAGAGAGAGAGTTAATTCAGTATAAATATTCAGAGAGAGAGAGTTATTTCAGTATAAATAGTCAGAGAGTTAATTCAGTATAAATAGTCAGAGAGTTAATTCAGTATAAATAGTCAGAGAGAGAGAGTTAATTCAGTATAAATAGTCAGAGAGAGGGAGTTAATTCAGTATAAATAGACAGAGAGAGAGAGTTAATTCAGTATAAATAGTCAGAGAGTTAATTCAGTATAAATAGTCAGATAGTTAATTCAGTATAAATAGTCAAAGAGAAAGTTAATTCAGTATAAATAGTCAGAGAGAGAGAGTTATTTCAGTATAAATAGTCAGAGATTTAATTCAGTTTAAATAGTCAGAGAGAGAGAGTTAATTCAGTATAAATAGTCAGAGAGAGAGTTAATTCAGTATAAATAGTCAGATAGAGTTAATTCAGTATAAATAGTCAGATAGTTAATTCAGTATAAATAGTCAAAGAGAGAGTTAATTCAGTATAAATAGTCAGAGAGTTAATTCAGTATAAATAGTCAGAGAGTTAATTCAGGATAAATAGTCAGAGAGTTAATTCAGTATAAATAGTCAGAGAGAGAGAGTTAATTCAGTATAAATAGTCAGAAAGAGAGTTAATTCAGTATAAATAGTCAGAGAGAGGGAGTTAATTCAGTATAAATAGACAGAGAGAGAGAGTTAATTCAGTATAAATAGTCAGAGAGTTAATTCAGTATAAATAGTCAGATAGTTAATTCAGTATAAATAGTCAAAGAGAAAGTTAATTCAGTATAAATAGTCAGAGAGAGAGAGTTATTTCAGTATAAATAGTCAGAGAGTTAATTCAGTATAAATAGTCAGAGAGAGAGTTAATTCAGTATAAATAGTCAGAGAGGGGAGTTAATTCAGTATAAATAGTCAGAGAGAGAGTTAATTCAGTATAAATAGACAGAGAGAGGTTAATTCAGTATAAATAGTCAGAGAGTTAATTCAGTATAAATAGTCAGAGAGAGAGAGTTAATTCAGTATAAATAGTCAGAGAGTTAATTCAGTATAAATAGTCAGAGAGTTAATTCAGGATAAATAGTCAGAGAGTTAATTCAGTATAAATAGTCAGAGAGAGAGTTAATTCAGTATAAATAGTCAGAGAGAGAGTTAATTCAGTATAAATAGTCAGAGAGAGGGAGTTAATTCAGTATAAATAGACAGAGAGAGAGAGTTAATTCAGTATAAATAGTCAGAGAGTTAATTCAGTATAAATAGTCAGAGAGAGAGAGTTATTTCAGTATAAATAGTCAGAGAGTTAATTCAGTATAAATAGTCAGAGAGAGAGTTAATTCAGTATAAATAGTCAGAGAGGGGAGTTAATTCAGTATAAATAGTCAGAGAGAGAGTTAATTCAGTATAAATAGACAGAGAGAGTTAATTCAGTATAAATAGTCAGAGAGTTAATTCAGTATAAATAGTCAGAGAGAGAGAGTTAATTCAGTATAAATAGTCAGAGAGAGAGTTAATTCAGTATAAATAGACAGAGAGAGAGTTAATTCAGTATAAATAGTCAGAGGTTAATTCAGTATAAATAGTCAAAGAGAGAGTTAATTCAGTATAAATAGTCAGAGAGTTAATTCAGTATAAATAGTCAAAGAGAGAGTTAATTCAGTATAAATAGTCAGAGAGTTAATTCAGTATAAATAGTCAAAGAGA
>NC_074700.1:26884783-26920073 GCF_029448725.1 Salvelinus fontinalis | reverse complement strand
AGAGAGAGAGAGAGAGAGAGAGAGAGCGTGAGAGAGAGAGAGATGGAGGGGAGAGAGAAGAGAGCGAGGGGGAGGGAAAGAGAAAAGAGACAGAGGGAGAGAGGAGAGAGCGCGGGGAGAGAGAGAAAGACTTGAATACTGCCTAAGATTTTGTAAACGGCATTGTAAGAGAAACAAATAGTATTTAACTCGCTCACAGACACACACATCTCACACACACACACACACCCTACCCTCTCGTTGGCGCGTGTAAGGTCAGAGGTGAGGGTGTCGACGTGTTCCGTTATGACATCACAGAGCTCCGCCCAGGAGAAACTACCCAGGATGCATTGCGGCTGGGAGACGAGGACGCAGCCCGCTAACAGACGCTGGAACAGACCGTGAAGGAACGACAACTTCTCCTGCAGAGACACACACAGACACTTGGGTAACAGAGACACACACAGACACTTGGGTAACAGAGACGCTGATGAAGTGCTGCTGCTAACACAGTCTATAATGACGTTAGTGAATACATTAGGGTTATAAAGGGTTATAATGGATCATAGCGGTGTTAGTATGAACCCTGGTGAAACACCGGGAACAAGATTGGCAACGGTACACACAGACAGGCAACTAACGTCACAAAGCCCTGCAACAGCTTGGGATGTAAACAGGGCTTTATAAAAAACACATTTATAGTAACAGAACAGACCACCTGTCATGTTTACTAGAGGGATAAACAGGGCTTTATAAAACACAGTGATAGTAACAGACCACCTGTCATGTTTACTAGAGGGATAAACAGGGCTTTATAAAACACAGTAACAGACCACCTGTCATGTTTACTAGAGGGATAAACAGGGCTTTATATAACACAGTGATAGTAACAGACCACCTGTCATGTTCACTAGAGGGATAAACAGGGCTTTATAAAACACAGTGACAGTAACAGACCACCTGTCATGTTTACTAGAGGGATAAACAGGGCTTTATAAAACACAGTGACAGTAACAGACCACCTGTCATGTTTACTAGAGGGATAAACAGGGCTTTATAAAACACAGTGACAGTAACAGACCACCTGTCATGTTTACTAGAGGGATAAACAGGGCTTTATATAACACAGTGATAGTAACAGACCACCTGTCATGTTTACTAGAGGGATAAACAGGGCTTTATAAAACACAGTGATAGTAACAGACCACCTGTCATGTTTACTAGAGGGATAAACAGGGCTTTATAAAACACAGTGACAGACCACCTGTCATGTTTACTAGAGGGATAAACAGGGCTTTATAAAACACAGTGATAGTAACAGACCACCTGTCATGTTTACTAGAGGGATAAACAGGGCTTTATAAAACACAGTGACAGTAACAGACCACCTGTCATGTTTACTAGAGGGATAAACAGGGCTTTATAAAACACAGTAACAGACCAGCTGTCATGTTTACTAGAGGGATAAACAGGGCTTTATAAAACACAGTGACAGTAACAGACCACCTGTCATGTTCACTAGAGGGATATACAGGGCTTTATAAAACACAGTAACAGACCAGCTGTCATGTTTACTAGAGGGATAAACAGGGCTTTATAAAACACAGTGACAGTAACAGAACGAATAGCAGGATCCAGAGACTTCCACTCCAAACAGAGCTCTGTTTACCTGAGAATCGTTCTGATTGAGTTGTCTGATCCTCTGTACTTCTGCCTGCAACTCCACTGTCCTCTCTCTCTCCTTCTTCCGCTCTCCTTCCCTCTGCTTCTCCCTCGTTTTCTCCCTCTCTCCTTCCCTCTGCTTCTCCCTGTCTCTCTCCCTCTCCCAGTGTTGCTGGGCGGTCTGTAGGTCAGTCTGTAGTCTGTTGGTCTGGAGCGTCTTGTCAGAACACTGGGATCTCAGACGCTGTAACTCTACATTACAGTCGGACAGCGCTACACGGAGCTCCTAGAGGAGAGAGAGAGAGGAGGGGGGAGAAAGGGGATGGGGGAGAGAGAGAGAGGAGGGGGGAGAAAGGGGATGGGGGAGAGAGAGAGAGGAGGGGGGAGAAAGGGGATGGGGAGAGAGAGAGAGAGAGGAGGGGGGAGAAAGGGGATGGGGAGAGAGAGGAGGGGGGAGAAAGGGGATGGGGAGAGAGAGGAGGGGGGAGAAAGGGGATGGGGGAGAGAGAGAGAGGAGGGGGGAGAAAGGGGATGGGGAGAGAGAGAGAGGAGGGGGAGAAAGGGGATGGGGGAGAGAGAGAGAGGAGGGGGGAGAAAGGGGATGGGGGAGAGAGAGAGAGAGAGAGAGGAGGGGGGAGAAAGGGGATGGGGAGAGAGAGAGAGGAGGGGGGAGAAAGGGGATGGGGGAGAGAGAGAGAGAGGAGGGGGGAGAAAGGGGATGGGGAGAGAGAGAGAGGAGGGGGGAGAAAGGGGATGGGGGAGAGAGAGAGAGGAGGGGGGAGAAAGGGGATGGGGGAGAGAGAGAGAGAGGAGGGGGGAGAAAGGGGATGGGGAGAGAGAGAGAGGAGGGGGGAGAAAGGGGATGGGGGAGAGAGAGAGAGGAGGGGGGAGAAAGGGGATGGGGGAGAGAGAGAGAGAGAGAGAGAGGAGGGGGGAGAAAGGGGATGGGGAGAGAGAGAGAGGAGGGGGGAGAAAGGGGATGGGGGAGAGAGAGAGAGGAGGGGGGAGAAAGGGGATGGGGGAGAGAGAGAGAGAGGAGGGGGGAGAAAGGGGATGGGGAGAGAGAGAGAGGAGGGGGGAGAAAGGGGATGGGGGAGAGAGAGAGAGGAGGGGGGAGAAAGGGGATGGGGAGAGAGAGAGAGGAGGGGGGGAGAAAGGGGATGGGGAGAGAGAGAGAGGAGGGGGGAGAAAGGGGATGGGGAGAGAGAGAGAGGAGGGGGGAGAAAGGGGATGGGGGAGGAGAGAGAGAGAGAGAGGAGGGGGGAGAAAGGGGATGGGGGAGAGAGAGAGAGGAGGGGGGAGAAAGGGGATGGGGGAGAGAGAGAGAGAGAGAGAGAGGAGGGGGGAGAAAGGGGATGGGGGAGAGAGAGAGGAGTGGGGAGAAAGGGGATGGGGGAGAGAGAGAGAGAGGAGGGGGGAGAAAGGGGATGGGGAGAGAGAGAGAGAGAGAGAGAGGAGGGGGGAGAAAGGGGATGGGGAGAGAGAGAGAGGAGGGGGGAGAAAGGGGATGGGGGAGAGAGGAGGGGGGAGAAAGGGGATGGGGGAGAGAGGAGGGGGGAGAAAGGGGATGGGGGAGAGAGACAAAGTGAAGAAAAAAAAAAAGAGCTATGTTAGCATTGGTGGACCTCTATGTCCTTTCGGTTACTAGTCCAACGCTCTAACCACTAGGCTACGCTGCCGCCCCGTATTCTACACGTCAGAAGTAAGAATAAATACAGTCTGTGACGGTTGACACTTTTACTGCCCTACTGATCATGTCCAAAGAGGAACTACAGTACTACTCACCTCTAAATGACACTTCTGTTCTGACATCAGTCGCTGGTTGGACTGCACTTCCTGGACCAGCCTCTCTGACTGTTGCTGCTGATCCAGGACCTGTTAATAACATAACATAACAACACTGAACCTCCTGGACCAGCCTCTCTAACATTACATAACAGGAAAAGGGCTGGTTATTGGTGGTATGCTGTGCATGTCTACCTCTGTAGTAGTCTGGTCCAGGGTGGTCTGGTATCTAGTCAGGGTTAGGAGGGTTACCTCTGTAGTAGTCTGGTCCAGGGTGGTCTGGTATCTAGTCAGGGTTAGGAGGGTTACCTCTGTAGTAGTCTGGTCCAGGGTGGTCTGGTATCTAGTCAGGGTTACCTCTGTAGTAGTCTGGTCCAGGGTGGTCTGGTATCTAGTCAGGGTTACCTCTGTAGTAGTCTGGTCCAGGGTGGTCTGGTATCTAGTCAGGGTTACCTCTGTAGTAGTCTGGTCCAGGGTGGTCTGGTATCTAGTCAGGGTTAGGAGGGTTACCTCTGTAGTAGTCTGGTCCAGGGTGGTCTGGTATCTAGTCAGGGTTACCTCTGTAGTAGTCTGGTCCAGGGTGGTCTGGTATCTAGTCAGGGTTACCTCTGTAGTAGTCTGGTCCAGGGTGGTCTGGTATCTAGTCAGGGTTACCTCTGTAGTAGTCTGGTCCAGGGTGGTCTGGTATCTAGTCAGGGTTACCTCTGTAGTAGTCTGGTCCAGGGTGGTCTGGTATCTAGTCAGGGTTACCTCTGTAGTAGTCTGGTCCAGGGTGGTCTGGTATCTAGTCAGGGTTACCTCTGTAGTAGTCTGGTCCAGGGTGGTCTGGTATCTAGTCAGGGTTACCTCTGTAGTAGTCTGGTCCAGGGTGGTCTGGTATCTAGTCAGGGTTACCTCTGTAGTAGTCTGGTCCAGGGTGGTCTGGTATATAGTCAGGGTTACCTCTGTAGTAGTCTGGTCCAGGGTGGTCTGGTATCTAGTCAGGGTTACCTCTGTAGTAGTCTGGTCCAGGGTGGTCTGGTATCTAGTCAGGGTTACCTCTGTAGTAGTCTGGTCCAGGGTGGTCTGGTATCTAGTCAGGGTTACCTCTGTAGTAGTCTGGTCCAGGGTGGTCTGGTATCTAGTCAGGGTTACCTCTGTAGTAGTCTGGTCCAGGGTGGTCTGGTATATAGTCAGGGTTACCTCTGTAGTAGTCTGGTCCAGGGTGGTCTGGTATCTAGTCAGGGTTACCTCTGTAGTAGTCTGGTCCAGGGTGGTCTGGTATCTAGTCAGGGTTACCTCTGTAGTAGTCTGGTCCAGGGTGGTCTGGTATCTAGTCAGGGTTACCTCTGTAGTAGTCTGGTCCAGGGTGGTCTGGTATCTAGTCAGGGTTACCTCTGTAGTAGTCTGGTCCAGGGTGGTCTGGTATCTAGTCAGGGTTACCTCTGTAGTAGTCTGGTCCAGGGTGGTCTGGTATCTAGTCAGGGTTAGGAGGGTTACCTCTGTAGTAGTCTGGTCCAGGGTGGTCTGGTATCTAGTCAGGGTTACCTCTGTAGTAGTCTGGTCCAGGGTGGTCTGGTATCTAGTCAGGGTTACCTCTGTAGTAGTCTGGTCCAGGGTGGTCTGGTATATAGTCAGGGTTACCTCTGTAGTAGTCTGGTCCAGGGTGGTCTGGTATATAGTCAGGGTTACCTCTGTAGTAGTCTGGTCCAGGGTGGTCTGGTATATAGTCAGGGTTACCTCTGTAGTAGTCTGGTCCAGGGTGGTCTGGTATCTAGTCAGGGTTACCTCTGTAGTAGTCTGGTCCAGGGTGGTCTGGTATATAGTCAGGGTTACCTCTGTAGTAGTCTGGTCCAGGGTGGTCTGGTATCTAGTCAGGGTTACCTCTGTAGTAGTCTGGTCCAGGGTGGTCTGGTATCTAGTCAGGGTTACCTCTGTAGTAGTCTGGTCCAGGGTGGTCTGGTATCTAGTCAGGGTTACCTCTGTAGTAGTCTGGTCCAGGGTGGTCTGGTATCTAGTCAGGGTTACCTCTGTAGTAGTCTGGTCCAGGGTGGTCTGGTATCTAGTCAGGGTTACCTCTGTAGTAGTCTGGTCCAGGGTGGTCTGGTATCTAGTCAGGGTTACCTCTGTAGTAGTCTGGTCCAGGGTGGTCTGGTATCTAGTCAGGGTTACCTCTGTAGTAGTCTGGTCCAGGGTGGTCTGGTATCTAGTCAGGGTTACCTCTGTAGTAGTCTGGTCCAGGGTGGTCTGGTATATAGTCAGGGTTACCTCTGTAGTAGTCTGGTCCAGGGTGGTCTGGTATATAGTCAGGGTTACCTCTGTAGTAGTCTGGTCCAGGGTGGTCTGGTATATAGTCAGGGTTACCTCTGTAGTAGTCTGGTCCAGGGTGGTCTGGTATCTAGTCAGGGTTACCTCTGTAGTAGTCTGGTCCAGGGTGGTCTGGTATATAGTCAGGGTTACCTCTGTAGTAGTCTGGTCCAGGGTGGTCTGGTATCTAGTCAGGGTTACCTCTGTAGTAGTCTGGTCCAGGGTGGTCTGGTATCTAGTCAGGGTTACCTCTGTAGTAGTCTGGTCCAGGGTGGTCTGGTATCTAGTCAGGGTTACCTCTGTAGTAGTCTGGTCCAGGGTGGTCTGGTATATAGTCAGGGTTACCTCTGTAGTAGTCTGGTCCAGGGTGGTCTGGTATCTAGTCAGGGTTACCTCTGTAGTAGTCTGGTCCAGGGTGGTCTGGTATATAGTCAGGGTTACCTCTGTAGTAGTCTGGTCCAGGGTGGTCTGGTATCTAGTCAGGGTTACCTCTGTAGTAGTCTGGTCCAGGGTGGTCTGGTATCTAGTCAGGGTTACCTCTGTAGTAGTCTGGTCCAGGGTGGTCTGGTATCTAGTCAGGGTTAGGAGGGTTACCTCTGTAGTAGTCTGGTCCAGGGTGGTCTGGTATCTAGTCAGGGTTACCTCTGTAGTAGTCTGGTCCAGGGTGGTCTGGTATCTAGTCAGGGTTAGGAGGGTTACCTCTGTAGTAGTCTGGTCCAGGGTGGTCTGGTATCTAGTCAGGGTTACCTCTGTAGTAGTCTGGTCCAGGGTGGTCTGGTATGTAGTCGGGTAGGGGGTTACCTCTGTAGTAGTCTGGTCCAGGGTGGTCTGGTATATAGTCAGGGTTACCTCTGTAGTAGTCTGGTCCAGGGTGGTCTGGTATCTAGTCAGGGTTACCTCTGTAGTAGTCTGGTCCAGGGTGGTCTGGTATCTAGTCAGGGTTAGGAGGGTTACCTCTGTAGTAGTCTGGTCCAGGGTGGTCTGGTATCTAGTCAGGGTTACCTCTGTAGTAGTCTGGTCCAGGGTGGTCTGGTATCTAGTCAGGGTTACCTCTGTAGTAGTCTGGTCCAGGGTGGTCTGGTATCTAGTCAGGGTTAGGAGGGTTACCTCTGTAGTAGTCTGGTCCAGGGTGGTCTGGTATCTAGTCAGGGTTACCTCTGCAGTAGTCTGGTCCAGGGTGGTCTGGTATCTAGTCAGGGTTACCTCTGTAGTAGTCTGGTCCAGGGTGGTCTGGTATCTAGTCAGGGTTACCTCTGTAGTAGTCTGGTCCAGGGTGGTCTGGTATATAGTCAGGGTTACCTCTGTAGTAGTCTGGTCCAGGGTGGTCTGGTATCTAGTCAGGGTTACCTCTGTAGTAGTCTGGTCCAGGGTGGTCTGGTATCTAGTCAGGGTTACCTCTGTAGTAGTCTGGTCCAGGGTGGTCTGGTATGTAGTCAGGGTTAGGAGGGTTACCTCTGTAGTAGTCTGGTCCAGGGTGGTCTGGTATCTAGTCAGGGTTAGGAGGGTTACCTCTGTAGTAGTCTGGTCCAGGGTGGTCTGGTATGTAGTCAGGGTTAGGAGGGTTACCTCTGTAGTAGTCTGGTCCAGGGTGGTCTGGTATGTAGTCAGGGTTAGGAGGGTTACCTCTGTAGTAGTCTGGTCCAGGGTGGTCTGGTATCTAGTCAGGGTTACCTCTGTAGTAGTCTGGTCCAGGGTGGTCTGGTATATAGTCAGGGTTACCTCTGTAGTAGTCTGGTCCAGGGTGGTCTGGTATATAGTCAGGGTTACCTCTGTAGTAGTCTGGTCCAGGGTGGTCTGGTATCTAGTCAGGGTTACCTCTGTAGTAGTCTGGTCCAGGGTGGTCTGGTATCTAGTCAGGGTTACCTCTGTAGTAGTCTGGTCCAGGGTGGTCTGGTATATAGTCAGGGTTACCTCTGTAGTAGTCTGGTCCAGGGTGGTCTGGTATATAGTCAGGGTTACCTCTGTAGTAGTCTGGTCCAGGGTGGTCTGGTATCTAGTCAGGGTTAGGAGGGTTACCTCTGTAGTAGTCTGGTCCAGGGTGGTCTGGTATCTAGTCAGGGTTACCTCTGTAGTAGTCTGGTCCAGGGTGGTCTGGTATCTAGTCAGGGTTAGGAGGGTTACCTCTGTAGTAGTCTGGTCCAGGGTGGTCTGGTATATAGTCAGGGTTACCTCTGTAGTAGTCTGGTCCAGGGTGGTCTGGTATGTAGTCAGGGTTAGGAGGGTTACCTCTGTAGTAGTCTGGTCCAGGGTGGTCTGGTATGTAGTCAGGGTTAGGAGGGTTACCTCTGTAGTAGTCTGGTCCAGGGTGGTCTGGTATGTAGTCAGGGTTAGGAGGGTTACCTCTGTAGTAGTCTGGTCCAGGGTGGTCTGGTATGTAGTCAGGGTTAGGAGGGTTACCTCTGTAGTAGTCTGGTCCAGGGTGGTCTGGTATATAGTCAGGGTTACCTCTGTAGTAGTCTGGTCCAGGGTGGTCTGGTATATAGTCAGGGTTACCTCTGTAGTAGTCTGGTCCAGGGTGGTCTGGTATATAGTCAGGGTTACCTCTGTAGTAGTCTGGTCCAGGGTGGTCTGGTATCTAGTCAGGGTTACCTCTGTAGTAGTCTGGTCCAGGGTGGTCTGGTATCTAGTCAGGGTTACCTCTGTAGTAGTCTGGTCCAGGGTGGTCTGGTATATAGTCAGGGTTACCTCTGTAGTAGTCTGGTCCAGGGTGGTCTGGTATATAGTCAGGGTTACCTCTGTAGTAGTCTGGTCCAGGGTGGTCTGGTATCTAGTCAGGGTTAGGAGGGTTACCTCTGTAGTAGTCTGGTCCAGGGTGGTCTGGTATGTAGTCAGGGTTACCTCTGTAGTAGTCTGGTCCAGGGTGGTCTGGTATCTAGTCAGGGTTAGGAGGGTTACCTCTGTAGTAGTCTGGTCCAGGGTGGTCTGGTATATAGTCAGGGTTACCTCTGTAGTAGTCTGGTCCAGGGTGGTCTGGTATCTAGTCAGGGTTAGGAGGGTTACCTCTGTAGTAGTCTGGTCCAGGGTGGTCTGGTATCTAGTCAGGGTTAGGAGGGTTACCTCTGTAGTAGTCTGGTCCAGGGTGGTCTGGTATCTAGTCAGGGTTACCTCTGTAGTAGTCTGGTCCAGGGTGGTCTGGTATGTAGTCAGGGTTAGGAGGGTTACCTCTGTAGTAGTCTGGTCCAGGGTGGTCTGGTATATAGTCAGGGTTACCTCTGTAGTAGTCTGGTCCAGGGTGGTCTGGTATCTAGTCAGGGTTACCTCTGTAGTAGTCTGGTCCAGGGTGGTCTGGTATCTAGTCAGGGTTACCTCTGTAGTAGTCTGGTCCAGGGTGGTCTGGTATCTAGTCAGGGTTACCTCTGTAGTAGTCTGGTCCAGGGTGGTCTGGTATGTAGTCAGGGTTACCTCTGTAGTAGTCTGGTCCAGGGTGGTCTGGTATGTAGTCAGGGTTAGGAGGGTTACCTCTGTAGTAGTCTGGTCCAGGGTGGTCTGGTATATAGTCAGGGTTACCTCTGTAGTAGTCTGGTCCAGGGTGGTCTGGTATCTAGTCAGGGTTACCTCTGTAGTAGTCTGGTCCAGGGTGGTCTGGTATCTAGTCAGGGTTACCTCTGTAGTAGTCTGGTCCAGGGTGGTCTGGTATCTAGTCAGGGTTAGGAGGGTTACCTCTGTAGTAGTCTGGTCCAGGGTGGTCTGGTATCTAGTCAGGGTTACCTCTGTAGTAGTCTGGTCCAGGGTGGTCTGGTATCTAGTCAGGGTTAGGAGGGTTACCTCTGTAGTAGTCTGGTCCAGGGTGGTCTGGTATATAGTCAGGGTTACCTCTGTAGTAGTCTGGTCCAGGGTGGTCTGGTATCTAGTCAGGGTTACCTCTGTAGTAGTCTGGTCCAGGGTGGTCTGGTATCTAGTCAGGGTTACCTCTGTAGTAGTCTGGTCCAGGGTGGTCTGGTATCTAGTCAGGGTTAGGAGGGTTACCTCTGTAGTAGTCTGGTCCAGGGTGGTCTGGTATCTAGTCAGGGTTACCTCTGTAGTAGTCTGGTCCAGGGTGGTCTGGTATGTAGTCAGGGTTAGGAGGGTTACCTCTGCAGTAGTCTGGTCCAGGGTGGTCTGGTATCTAGTCAGGGTTACCTCTGTAGTAGTCTGGTCCAGGGTGGTCTGGTATGTAGTCAGGGTTAGGAGGGTTACCTCTGTAGTAGTCTGGTCCAGGGTGGTCTGGTATCTAGTCAGGGTTACCTCTGTAGTAGTCTGGTCCAGGGTGGTCTGGTATATAGTCAGGGTTAGGAGGGTTACCTCTGTAGTAGTCTGGTCCAGGGTGGTCTGGTATCTAGTCAGGGTTAGGAGGGTTACCTCTGCAGTAGTCTGGTCCAGGGTGGTCTGGTATGTAGTCAGGGTTACCTCTGTAGTAGTCTGGTCCAGGGTGGTCTGGTATGTAGTCAGGGTTACCTCTGTAGTAGTCTGGTCCAGGGTGGTCTGGTATATAGTCAGGGTTACCTCTGTAGTAGTCTGGTCCAGGGTGGTCTGGTATCTAGTCAGGGTTACCTCTGTAGTAGTCTGGTCCAGGGTGGTCTGGTATGTAGTCAGGGTTACCTCTGTAGTAGTCTGGTCCAGGGTGGTCTGGTATGTAGTCAGGGTTACCTCTGTAGTAGTCTGGTCCAGGGTGGTCTGGTATCTAGTCAGGGTTACCTCTGTAGTAGTCTGGTCCAGGGTGGTCTGGTATGTAGTCAGGGTTAGGAGGGTTACCTCTGTAGTAGTCTGGTCCAGGGTGGTCTGGTATCTAGTCAGGGTTAGGAGGGTTACCTCTGCAGTAGTCTGGTCCAGGGTGGTCTGGTATCTAGTCAGGGTTACCTCTGTAGTAGTCTGGTCCAGGGTGTTCTGGTATATAGTCAGGGTTACCTCTGTAGTAGTCTGGTCCAGGGTGGTCTGGTATCTAGTCAGGGTTACCTCTGTAGTAGTCTGGTCCAGGGTGGTCTGGTATCTAGTCAGGGTTAGGAGGGTTACCTCTGCAGTAGTCTGGTCCAGGGTGGTCTGATATCTAGTCAGGGTTACCTCTGTAGTAGTCTGGTCCAGGGTGGTCTGGTATGTAGTCAGGGTTAGGAGGGTTACCTCTGTAGTAATCTGGTCCAGGGTGGTCTGGTATCTAGTCAGGGTTACCTCTGTAGTAGTCTGGTCCAGGGTGGTCTGGTATCTAGTCAGGGTTACCTCTGTAGTAGTCTGGTCCAGGGTGGTCTGGTATCTAGTCAGGGTTACCTCTGTAGTAGTCTGGTCCAGGGTGGTCTGGTATCTAGTCAGGGTTACCTCTGTAGTAGTCTGGTCCAGGGTGGTCTGGTATCTAGTCAGGGTTACCTCTGTAGTAGTCTGGTCCAGGGTGGTCTGGTATCTAGTCAGGGTTACCTCTGTAGTAGTCTGGTCCAGGGTGGTCTGGTATCTAGTCAGGGTTACCTCTGTAGTAGTCTGGTCCAGGGTGGTCTGGTATCTAGTCAGGGTTACCTCTGTAGTAGTCTGGTCCAGGGTGGTCTGGTATCTAGTCAGGGTTACCTCTGTAGTAGTCTGGTCCAGGGTGGTCTGGTATCTAGTCAGGGTTACCTCTGTAGTAGTCTGGTCCAGGGTGGTCTGGTATCTAGTCAGGGTTACCTCTGTAGTAGTCTGGTCCAGGGTGGTCTGGTATCTAGTCAGGGTTACCTCTGTAGTAGTCTGGTCCAGGGTGGTCTGGTATCTAGTCAGGGTTACCTCTGTAGTAGTCTGGTCCAGGGTGGTCTGGTATCTAGTCAGGGTTAGGAGGGTTACCTCTGTAGTAGTCTGGTCCAGGGTGGTCTGGTATCTAGTCAGGGTTACCTCTGTAGTAGTCTGGTCCAGGGTGGTCTGGTATCTAGTCAGGGTTACCTCTGCAGTAGTCTGGTCCAGGGTGGTCTGGTATCTAGTCAGGGTTACCTCTGTAGTAGTCTGGTCCAGGGTGGTCTGGTATCTAGTCAGGGTTACCTCTGTAGTAGTCTGGTCCAGGGTGGTCTGGTATCTAGTCAGGGTTACCTCTGCAGTAGTCTGGTCCAGGGTGGTCTGGTATCTAGTCAGGGTTAGGAGGGTTACCTCTGCAGTAGTCTGGTCCAGGGTGGTCTGGTATCTAGTCAGGGTTACCTCTGTAGTAGTCTGGTCCAGGGTGGTCTGGTATCTAGTCAGGGTTAGGAGGGTTACCTCTGTAGTAGTCTGGTCCAGGGTGGTCTGGTATCTAGTCAGGGTTAGGAGGGTTACCTCTGCAGTAGTCTGGTCCAGGGTGGTCTGGTATATAGTCAGGGTTACCTCTGTAGTAGTCTGGTCCAGGGTGGTCTGGTATCTAGTCAAGGTTAGGAGGGTTACCTCTGCAGTAGTCTGGTCCAGGGTGGTCTGGTATCTAGTCAGGGTTACCTCTGTAGTAGTCTGGTCCAGGGTGGTCTGGTATCTAGTCAGGGTTACCTCTGTAGTAGTCTGGTCCAGGGTGGTCTGGTATCTAGTCAGGGTTACCTCTGTAGTAGTCTGGTCCAGGGTGGTCTGGTATATAGTCAGGGTTACCTCTGTAGTAGTCTGGTCCAGGGTGGTCTGGTATCTAGTCAGGGTTACCTCTGTAGTAGTCTGGTCCAGGGTGGTCTGGTATATAGTCAGGGTTACCTCTGCAGTAGTCTGGTCCAGGGTGGTCTGGTATCTAGTCAGGGTTACCTCTGTAGTAGTCTGGTCCAGGGTGGTCTGGTATATAGTCAGGGTTACCTCTGTAGTAGTCTGGTCCAGGGTGGTCTGGTATATAGTCAGGGTTACCTCTGCAGTAGTCTGGTCCAGGGTGGTCTGGTATGTAGTCAGGGTTAGGAGGGTTACCTCTGTAGTAGTCTGGTCCAGGGTGGTCTGGTATCTAGTCAGGGTTACCTCTGTAGTAGTCTGGTCCAGGGTGGTCTGGTATCTAGTCAGGGTTAGGAGGGTTACCTCTGTAGTAGTCTGGTCCAGGGTGGTCTGGTATCTAGTCAGGGTTACCTCTGTAGTAGTCTGGTCCAGGGTGGTCTGGTATCTAGTCAGGGTTAGGAGGGTTACCTCTGCAGTAGTCTGGTCCAGGGTGGTCTGGTATATAGTCAGGGTTACCTCTGCAGTAGTCTGGTCCAGGGTGGTCTGGTATATAGTCAGGGTTACCTCTGTAGTAGTCTGGTCCAGGGTGGTCTGGTATATAGTCAGGGTTACCTCTGTAGTAGTCTGGTCCAGGGTGGTCTGGTATATAGTCAGGGTTACCTCTGTAGTAGTCTGGTCCAGGGTGGTCTGGTATCTAGTCAGGGTTAGGAGGGTTACCTCTGTAGTAGTCTGGTCCAGGGTGGTCTGGTATATAGTCAGGGTTAGGAGGGTTACCTCTGTAGTAGTCTGGTCCAGGGTGGTCTGGTATCTAGTCAGGGTTAGGAGGGTTACCTCTGTAGTAGTCTGGTCCAGGGTGGTCTGGTATCTAGTCAGGGTTACCTCTGTAGTAGTCTGGTCCAGGGTGGTCTGGTATCTAGTCAGGGTTACCTCTGCAGTAGTCTGGTCCAGGGTGGTCTGGTATCTAGTCAGGGTTACCTCTGCAGTAGTCTGGTCCAGGGTGGTCTGGTATCTAGTCAGGGTTACCTCTGTAGTAGTCTGGTCCAGGGTGGTCTGGTATGTAGTCAGGGTTACCTCTGTAGTAGTCTGGTCCAGGGTGGTCTGGTATCTAGTCAGGGTTAGGAGGGTTACCTCTGTAGTAGTCTGGTCCAGGGTGGTCTGGTATATAGTCAGGGTTACCTCTGTAGTAGTCTGGTCCAGGGTGGTCTGGTATGTAGTCAGGGTTAGGAGGGTTACCTCTGTAGTAGTCTGGTCCAGGGTGGTCTGGTATCTAGTCAGGGTTACCTCTGTAGTAGTCTGGTCCAGGGTGGTCTGGTATCTAGTCAGGGTTACCTCTGCAGTAGTCTGGTCCAGGGTGGTCTGGTATCTAGTTAGGGTTACCTCTGTAGTAGTCTGGTCCAGGGTGGTCTGGTATCTAGTCAGGGTTACCTCTGTAGTAGTCTGGTCCAGGGTGGTCTGGTATCTAGTCAGGGTTACCTCTGCAGTAGTCTGGTCCAGGGTGGTCTGGTATCTAGTCAGGGTTACCTCTGCAGTAGTCTGGTCCAGGGTGGTCTGGTATCTAGTCAGGGTTACCTCTGTAGTAGTCTGGTCCAGGGTGGTCTGGTATCTAGTCAGGGTTAGGAGGGTTACCTCTGTAGTAGTCTGGTCCAGGGTGGTCTGGTATGTAGTCAGGGTTACCTCTGTAGTAGTCTGGTCCAGGGTGGTCTGGTATATAGTCAGGGTTACCTCTGTAGTAGTCTGGTCCAGGGTGGTCTGGTATATAGTCAGGGTTACCTCTGTAGTAGTCTGGTCCAGGGTGGTCTGGTATCTAGTCAGGGTTACCTCTGTAGTAGTCTGGTCCAGGGTGGTCTGGTATCTAGTCAGAGTTAGGAGGGTTACCTCTGCAGTAGTCTGGTCCAGGGTGGTCTGGTATATAGTCAGGGTTAGGAGGGTTACCTCTGTAGTAGTCTGGTCCAGGGTGGTCTGGTATCTAGTCAGGGTTACCTCTGTAGTAGTCTGGTCCAGGGTGGTCTGGTATATAGTCAGGGTTACCTCTGTAGTAGTCTGGTCCAGGGTGGTCTGGTATATAGTCAGGGTTAGGAGGGTTACCTCTGTAGTAGTCTGGTCCAGGGTGGTCTGGTATGTAGTCAGGGTTAGGAGGGTTACCTCTGTAGTAGTCTGGTCCAGGGTGGTCTGGTATCTAGTCAGGGTTAGGAGGGTTACCTCTGTAGTAGTCTGGTCCAGGGTGGTCTGGTATCTAGTCAGGGTTACCTCTGTAGTAGTCTGGTCCAGGGTGGTCTGGTATCTAGTCAGGGTTAGGAGGGTTACCTCTGTAGTAGTCTGGTCCAGGGTGGTCTGGTATCTAGTCAGGGTTAGGAGGGTTACCTCTGCAGTAGTCTGGTCCAGGGTGGTCTGGTATCTAGTCAGGGTTACCTCTGTAGTAGTCTGGTCCAGGGTGGTCTGGTATATAGTCAGGGTTACCTCTGTAGTAGTCTGGTCCAGGGTGGTCTGGTATGTAGTCAGGGTTACCTCTGTAGTAGTCTGGTCCAGGGTGGTCTGGTATCTAGTCAGGGTTAGGAGGGTTACCTCTGTAGTAGTCTGGTCCAGGGTGGTCTGGTATCTAGTCAGGGTTACCTCTGTAGTAGTCTGGTCCAGGGTGGTCTGGTATCTAGTCAGGGTTAGGAGGGTTACCTCTGTAGTAGTCTGGTCCAGGGTGGTCTGGTATCTAGTCAGGGTTAGGAGGGTTACCTCTGCAGTAGTCTGGTCCAGGGTGGTCTGGTATATAGTCAGGGTTACCTCTGCAGTAGTCTGGTCCAGGGTGGTCTGGTATATAGTCAGGGTTACCTCTGTAGTAGTCTGGTCCAGGGTGGTCTGGTATATAGTCAGGGTTAGGAGGGTTACCTCTGCAGTAGTCTGGTCCAGGGTGGTCTGGTATATAGTCAGGGTTACCTCTGCAGTAGTCTGGTCCAGGGTGGTCTGGTATCTAGTCAGGGTTACCTCTGTAGTAGTCTGGTCCAGGGTGGTCTGGTATGTAGTCAGGGTTACCTCTGTAGTAGTCTGGTCCAGGGTGGTCTGGTATCTAGTCAGGGTTACCTCTGTAGTAGTCTGGTCCAGGGTGGTCTGGTATATAGTCAGGGTTACCTCTGTAGTAGTCTGGTCCAGGGTGGTCTGGTATGTAGTCAGGGTTAGGAGGGTTACCTCTGCAGTAGTCTGGTCCAGGGTGGTCTGGTATCTAGTCAGGGTTACCTCTGCAGTAGTCTGGTCCAGGGTGGTCTGGTATGTAGTCAGGGTTAGGAGGGTTACCTCTGTAGTAGTCTGGTCCAGGGTGGTCTGGTATCTAGTCAGGGTTACCTCTGTAGTAGTCTGGTCCAGGGTGGTCTGGTATCTAGTCAGGGTTAGGAGGGTTACCTCTGTAGTAGTCTGGTCCAGGGTGGTCTGGTATGTAGTCAGGGTTACCTCTGTAGTAGTCTGGTCCAGGGTGGTCTGGTATCTAGTCAGGGTTACCTCTGTAGTAGTCTGGTCCAGGGTGGTCTGGTATATAGTCAGGGTTACCTCTGTAGTAGTCTGGTCCAGGGTGGTCTGGTATCTAGTCAGGGTTAGGAGGGTTACCTCTGTAGTAGTCTGGTCCAGGGTGGTCTGGTATATAGTCAGGGTTACCTCTGTAGTAGTCTGGTCCAGGGTGGTCTGGTATATAGTCAGGGTTAACTCTGTAGTAGTCTGGTCCAGGGTGGTCTGGTATCTAGTCAGGGTTACCTCTGTAGTAGTCTGGTCCAGGGTGGTCTGGTATCTAGTCAGGGTTACCTCTGTAGTAGTCTGGTCCAGGGTGGTCTGGTATATAGTCAGGGTTACCTCTGTAGTAGTCTGGTCCAGGGTGGTCTGGTATCTAGTCAGGGTTACCTCTGTAGTAGTCTGGTCCAGGGTGGTCTGGTATATAGTCAGGGTTACCTCTGCAGTAGTCTGGTCCAGGGTGGTCTGGTATCTAGTCAGGGTTACCTCTGTAGTAGTCTGGTCCAGGGTGGTCTGGTATATAGTCAGGGTTACCTCTGTAGTAGTCTGGTCCAGGGTGGTCTGGTATATAGTCAGGGTTACCTCTGCAGTAGTCTGGTCCAGGGTGGTCTGGTATGTAGTCAGGGTTAGGAGGGTTACCTCTGTAGTAGTCTGGTCCAGGGTGGTCTGGTATCTAGTCAGGGTTACCTCTGTAGTAGTCTGGTCCAGGGTGGTCTGGTATCTAGTCAGGGTTAGGAGGGTTACCTCTGTAGTAGTCTGGTCCAGGGTGGTCTGGTATCTAGTCAGGGTTACCTCTGTAGTAGTCTGGTCCAGGGTGGTCTGGTATCTAGTCAGGGTTAGGAGGGTTACCTCTGCAGTAGTCTGGTCCAGGGTGGTCTGGTATATAGTCAGGGTTACCTCTGCAGTAGTCTGGTCCAGGGTGGTCTGGTATATAGTCAGGGTTACCTCTGTAGTAGTCTGGTCCAGGGTGGTCTGGTATATAGTCAGGGTTACCTCTGTAGTAGTCTGGTCCAGGGTGGTCTGGTATATAGTCAGGGTTACCTCTGTAGTAGTCTGGTCCAGGGTGGTCTGGTATCTAGTCAGGGTTAGGAGGGTTACCTCTGTAGTAGTCTGGTCCAGGGTGGTCTGGTATATAGTCAGGGTTAGGAGGGTTACCTCTGTAGTAGTCTGGTCCAGGGTGGTCTGGTATCTAGTCAGGGTTAGGAGGGTTACCTCTGTAGTAGTCTGGTCCAGGGTGGTCTGGTATCTAGTCAGGGTTACCTCTGTAGTAGTCTGGTCCAGGGTGGTCTGGTATCTAGTCAGGGTTACCTCTGCAGTAGTCTGGTCCAGGGTGGTCTGGTATCTAGTCAGGGTTACCTCTGCAGTAGTCTGGTCCAGGGTGGTCTGGTATCTAGTCAGGGTTACCTCTGTAGTAGTCTGGTCCAGGGTGGTCTGGTATGTAGTCAGGGTTACCTCTGTAGTAGTCTGGTCCAGGGTGGTCTGGTATCTAGTCAGGGTTAGGAGGGTTACCTCTGTAGTAGTCTGGTCCAGGGTGGTCTGGTATATAGTCAGGGTTACCTCTGTAGTAGTCTGGTCCAGGGTGGTCTGGTATGTAGTCAGGGTTAGGAGGGTTACCTCTGTAGTAGTCTGGTCCAGGGTGGTCTGGTATCTAGTCAGGGTTACCTCTGTAGTAGTCTGGTCCAGGGTGGTCTGGTATCTAGTCAGGGTTACCTCTGCAGTAGTCTGGTCCAGGGTGGTCTGGTATCTAGTTAGGGTTACCTCTGTAGTAGTCTGGTCCAGGGTGGTCTGGTATCTAGTCAGGGTTACCTCTGTAGTAGTCTGGTCCAGGGTGGTCTGGTATCTAGTCAGGGTTACCTCTGCAGTAGTCTGGTCCAGGGTGGTCTGGTATCTAGTCAGGGTTACCTCTGCAGTAGTCTGGTCCAGGGTGGTCTGGTATCTAGTCAGGGTTACCTCTGTAGTAGTCTGGTCCAGGGTGGTCTGGTATCTAGTCAGGGTTAGGAGGGTTACCTCTGTAGTAGTCTGGTCCAGGGTGGTCTGGTATGTAGTCAGGGTTACCTCTGTAGTAGTCTGGTCCAGGGTGGTCTGGTATATAGTCAGGGTTACCTCTGTAGTAGTCTGGTCCAGGGTGGTCTGGTATATAGTCAGGGTTACCTCTGTAGTAGTCTGGTCCAGGGTGGTCTGGTATCTAGTCAGGGTTACCTCTGTAGTAGTCTGGTCCAGGGTGGTCTGGTATCTAGTCAGAGTTAGGAGGGTTACCTCTGCAGTAGTCTGGTCCAGGGTGGTCTGGTATATAGTCAGGGTTAGGAGGGTTACCTCTGTAGTAGTCTGGTCCAGGGTGGTCTGGTATCTAGTCAGGGTTACCTCTGTAGTAGTCTGGTCCAGGGTGGTCTGGTATATAGTCAGGGTTACCTCTGTAGTAGTCTGGTCCAGGGTGGTCTGGTATATAGTCAGGGTTAGGAGGGTTACCTCTGTAGTAGTCTGGTCCAGGGTGGTCTGGTATGTAGTCAGGGTTAGGAGGGTTACCTCTGTAGTAGTCTGGTCCAGGGTGGTCTGGTATCTAGTCAGGGTTAGGAGGGTTACCTCTGTAGTAGTCTGGTCCAGGGTGGTCTGGTATCTAGTCAGGGTTACCTCTGTAGTAGTCTGGTCCAGGGTGGTCTGGTATCTAGTCAGGGTTAGGAGGGTTACCTCTGTAGTAGTCTGGTCCAGGGTGGTCTGGTATCTAGTCAGGGTTAGGAGGGTTACCTCTGCAGTAGTCTGGTCCAGGGTGGTCTGGTATCTAGTCAGGGTTACCTCTGTAGTAGTCTGGTCCAGGGTGGTCTGGTATATAGTCAGGGTTACCTCTGTAGTAGTCTGGTCCAGGGTGGTCTGGTATGTAGTCAGGGTTACCTCTGTAGTAGTCTGGTCCAGGGTGGTCTGGTATCTAGTCAGGGTTAGGAGGGTTACCTCTGTAGTAGTCTGGTCCAGGGTGGTCTGGTATCTAGTCAGGGTTACCTCTGTAGTAGTCTGGTCCAGGGTGGTCTGGTATCTAGTCAGGGTTAGGAGGGTTACCTCTGTAGTAGTCTGGTCCAGGGTGGTCTGGTATCTAGTCAGGGTTAGGAGGGTTACCTCTGCAGTAGTCTGGTCCAGGGTGGTCTGGTATATAGTCAGGGTTACCTCTGCAGTAGTCTGGTCCAGGGTGGTCTGGTATATAGTCAGGGTTACCTCTGTAGTAGTCTGGTCCAGGGTGGTCTGGTATATAGTCAGGGTTAGGAGGGTTACCTCTGCAGTAGTCTGGTCCAGGGTGGTCTGGTATATAGTCAGGGTTACCTCTGCAGTAGTCTGGTCCAGGGTGGTCTGGTATCTAGTCAGGGTTACCTCTGTAGTAGTCTGGTCCAGGGTGGTCTGGTATGTAGTCAGGGTTACCTCTGTAGTAGTCTGGTCCAGGGTGGTCTGGTATCTAGTCAGGGTTACCTCTGTAGTAGTCTGGTCCAGGGTGGTCTGGTATATAGTCAGGGTTACCTCTGTAGTAGTCTGGTCCAGGGTGGTCTGGTATGTAGTCAGGGTTAGGAGGGTTACCTCTGCAGTAGTCTGGTCCAGGGTGGTCTGGTATCTAGTCAGGGTTACCTCTGCAGTAGTCTGGTCCAGGGTGGTCTGGTATGTAGTCAGGGTTAGGAGGGTTACCTCTGTAGTAGTCTGGTCCAGGGTGGTCTGGTATCTAGTCAGGGTTACCTCTGTAGTAGTCTGGTCCAGGGTGGTCTGGTATCTAGTCAGGGTTAGGAGGGTTACCTCTGTAGTAGTCTGGTCCAGGGTGGTCTGGTATGTAGTCAGGGTTACCTCTGTAGTAGTCTGGTCCAGGGTGGTCTGGTATCTAGTCAGGGTTACCTCTGTAGTAGTCTGGTCCAGGGTGGTCTGGTATATAGTCAGGGTTACCTCTGTAGTAGTCTGGTCCAGGGTGGTCTGGTATCTAGTCAGGGTTAGGAGGGTTACCTCTGTAGTAGTCTGGTCCAGGGTGGTCTGGTATATAGTCAGGGTTACCTCTGTAGTAGTCTGGTCCAGGGTGGTCTGGTATATAGTCAGGGTTAACTCTGTAGTAGTCTGGTCCAGGGTGGTCTGGTATCTAGTCAGGGTTACCTCTGTAGTAGTCTGGTCCAGGGTGGTCTGGTATCTAGTCAGGGTTACCTCTGTAGTAGTCTGGTCCAGGGTGGTCTGGTATCTAGTCAGGGTTAGGAGGGTTACCTCTGTAGTAGTCTGGTCCAGGGTGGTCTGGTATCTAGTCAGGGTTACCTCTGTAGTAGTCTGGTCCAGGGTGGTCTGGTATATAGTCAGGGTTACCTCTGTAGTAGTCTGGTCCAGGGTGGTCTGGTATCTAGTCAGGGTTAGGAGGGTTACCTCTGTAGTAGTCTGGTCCAGGGTGGTCTGGTATCTAGTCAGGGTTAGGAGGGTTACCTCTGTAGTAGTCTGGTCCAGGGTGGTCTGGTATCTAGTCAGGGTTACCTCTGTAGTAGTCTGGTCCAGGGTGGTCTGGTATCTAGTCAGGGTTAGGAGGGTTACCTCTGTAGTAGTCTGGTCCAGGGTGGTCTGGTATCTAGTCAGGGTTAGGAGGGTTACCTCTGCAGTAGTCTGGTCCAGGGTGGTCTGGTATCTAGTCAGGGTTACCTCTGTAGTAGTCTGGTCCAGGGTGGTCTGGTATATAGTCAGGGTTACCTCTGTAGTAGTCTGGTCCAGGGTGGTCTGGTATCTAGTCAGGGTTAGGAGGGTTACCTCTGTAGTAGTCTGGTCCAGGGTGGTCTGGTATCTAGTCAGGGTTAGGAGGGTTACCTCTGTAGTAGTCTGGTCCAGGGTGGTCTGGTATGTAGTCAGGGTTACCTCTGTAGTAGTCTGGTCCAGGGTGGTCTGGTATGTAGTCAGGGTTACCTCTGTAGTAGTCTGGTCCAGGGTGGTCTGGTATCTAGTCAGGGTTACCTCTGTAGTAGTCTGGTCCAGGGTGGTCTGGTATATAGTCAGGGTTACCTCTGTAGTAGTCTGGTCCAGGGTGGTCTGGTATCTAGTCAGGGTTAGGAGGGTTACCTCTGTAGTAGTCTGGTCCAGGGTGGTCTGGTATATAGTCAGGGTTACCTCTGTAGTAGTCTGGTCCAGGGTGGTCTGGTATATAGTCAGGGTTACCTCTGTAGTAGTCTGGTCCAGGGTGGTCTGGTATCTAGTCAGGGTTACCTCTGTAGTAGTCTGGTCCAGGGTGGTCTGGTATGTAGTCAGGGTTAGGAGGGTTACCTCTGTAGTAGTCTGGTCCAGGGTGGTCTGGTATCTAGTCAGGGTTACCTCTGTAGTAGTCTGGTCCAGGGTGGTCTGGTATCTAGTCAGGGTTACCTCTGTAGTAGTCTGGTCCAGGGTGGTCTGGTATATAGTCAGGGTTACCTCTGTAGTAGTCTGGTCCAGGGTGGTCTGGTATCTAGTCAGGGTTACCTCTGTAGTAGTCTGGTCCAGGGTGGTCTGGTATCTAGTCAGGGTTACCTCTGTAGTAGTCTGGTCAAGGGTGGTCTGGTATGTAGTCAGGGTTAGGAGGGTTACCTCTGTAGTAGTCTGGTCCAGGGTGGTCTGGTATCTAGTCAGGGTTAGGAGGGTTACCTCTGTAGTAGTCTGGTCCAGGGTGGTCTGGTATCTAGTCAGGGTTACCTCTGTAGTAGTCTGGTCCAGGGTGGTCTGGTATCTAGTCAGGGTTAGGAGGGTTACCTCTGTAGTAGTCTGGTCCAGGGTGGTCTGGTATCTAGTCAGGGTTAGGAGGGTTACCTCTGCAGTAGTCTGGTCCAGGGTGGTCTGGTATCTAGTCAGGGTTACCTCTGTAGTAGTCTGGTCCAGGGTGGTCTGGTATATAGTCAGGGTTACCTCTGTAGTAGTCTGGTCCAGGGTGGTCTGGTATCTAGTCAGGGTTAGGAGGGTTACCTCTGTAGTAGTCTGGTCCAGGGTGGTCTGGTATCTAGTCAGGGTTAGGAGGGTTACCTCTGTAGTAGTCTGGTCCAGGGTGGTCTGGTATGTAGTCAGGGTTACCTCTGTAGTAGTCTGGTCCAGGGTGGTCTGGTATGTAGTCAGGGTTACCTCTGTAGTAGTCTGGTCCAGGGTGGTCTGGTATCTAGTCAGGGTTACCTCTGTAGTAGTCTGGTCCAGGGTGGTCTGGTATATAGTCAGGGTTACCTCTGTAGTAGTCTGGTCCAGGGTGGTCTGGTATCTAGTCAGGGTTAGGAGGGTTACCTCTGTAGTAGTCTGGTCCAGGGTGGTCTGGTATATAGTCAGGGTTACCTCTGTAGTAGTCTGGTCCAGGGTGGTCTGGTATATAGTCAGGGTTACCTCTGTAGTAGTCTGGTCCAGGGTGGTCTGGTATCTAGTCAGGGTTACCTCTGTAGTAGTCTGGTCCAGGGTGGTCTGGTATGTAGTCAGGGTTAGGAGGGTTACCTCTGTAGTAGTCTGGTCCAGGGTGGTCTGGTATCTAGTCAGGGTTACCTCTGTAGTAGTCTGGTCCAGGGTGGTCTGGTATCTAGTCAGGGTTACCTCTGTAGTAGTCTGGTCCAGGGTGGTCTGGTATATAGTCAGGGTTACCTCTGTAGTAGTCTGGTCCAGGGTGGTCTGGTATCTAGTCAGGGTTACCTCTGTAGTAGTCTGGTCCAGGGTGGTCTGGTATCTAGTCAGGGTTACCTCTGTAGTAGTCTGGTCCAGGGTGGTCTGGTATGTAGTCAGGGTTAGGAGGGTTACCTCTGTAGTAGTCTGGTCCAGGGTGGTCTGGTATCTAGTCAGGGTTACCTCTGTAGTAGTCTGGTCCAGGGTGGTCTGGTATATAGTCAGGGTTACCTCTG
The DNA here is from genome assembly GCF_029448725.1 of Salvelinus fontinalis. Lineage (NCBI taxonomy): Eukaryota > Metazoa > Chordata > Actinopteri > Salmoniformes > Salmonidae > Salvelinus > Salvelinus fontinalis. Next base: position 26,897,487 of record NC_074700.1, on the reverse strand, counting down.
TAGTAGTCTGGTCCAGGGTGGTCTGGTATCTAGTCAGGGTTAGGAGGGTTACCTCTGTAGTAGTCTGGTCCAGGGTGGTCTGGTATGTAGTCAGGGTTAGGAGGATTACCTCTGTAGTAGTCTGGTCCAGGGTGGTCTGGTATATAGTCAGGGTTACCTCTGCAGTAGTCTGGTCCAGGGTGGTCTGGTATATAGTCAGGGTTAGGAGGGTTACCTCTGTAGTAGTCTGGTCCAGGGTGGTCTGGTATCTAGTCAGGGTTACCTCTGTAGTAGTCTGGTCAAGGGTGGTCTGGTATCTAGTCAGGGTTAGGAGGGTTACCTCTGCAGTAGTCTGGTCCAGGGTGGTCTGGTATCTAGTCAGGGTTACCTCTGTAGTAGTCTGGTCCAGGGTGGTCTGGTATCTAGTCAGGGTTAGGAGGGTTACCTCTGTAGTAGTCTGGTCAAGGGTGGTCTGGTATATAGTCAGGGTTACCTCTGTAGTAGTCTGGTCCAGGGTGGTCTGGTATGTAGTCAGGGTTACCTCTGTAGTAGTCTGGTCCAGGGTGGTCTGGTATCTAGTCAGGGTTAGGAGGGTTACCTCTGTAGTAGTCTGGTCCAGGGTGGTCTGGTATATAGTCAGGGTTACCTCTGTAGTAGTCTGGTCCAGGGTGGTCTGGTATCTAGTCAGGGTTAGGAGGGTTACCTCTGTAGTAGTCTGGTCCAGGGTGGTCTGGTATATAGTCAGGGTTAGGAGGGTTACCTCTGTAGTAGTCTGGTCCAGGGTGGTCTGGTATCTAGTCAGGGTTACCTCTGTAGTAGTCTGGTCCAGGGTGGTCTGGTATGTAGTCAGGGTTAGGAGGGTTACCTCTGTAGTAGTCTGGTCCAGGGTGGTCTGGTATCTAGTCAGGGTTACCTCTGTAGTAGTCTGGTCCAGGGTGGTCTGGTATATAGTCAGGGTTACCTCTGTAGTAGTCTGGTCCAGGGTGGTCTGGTATCTAGTCAGGGTTAGGAGGGTTACCTCTGTAGTAGTCTGGTCCAGGGTGGTCTGGTATGTAGTCAGGGTTAGGAGGGTTACCTCTGTAGTAGTCTGGTCCAGGGTGGTCTGGTATATAGTCAGGGTTACCTCTGCAGTAGTCTGGTCCAGGGTGGTCTGGTATATAGTCAGGGTTAGGAGGGTTACCTCTGTAGTATTCTGGTCCAGGGTGGTCTGGTATCTAGTCAGGGTTACCTCTGTAGTAGTCTGGTCCAGGGTGGTCTGGTATCTAGTCAGGGTTAGGAGGGTTACCTCTGCAGTAGTCTGGTCCAGGGTGGTCTGGTATCTAGTCAGGGTTACCTCTGTAGTAGTCTGGTCCAGGGTGGTCTGGTATCTAGTCAGGGTTAGGAGGGTTACCTCTGTAGTAGTCTGGTCCAGGGTGGTCTGGTATATAGTCAGGGTTACCTCTGTAGTAGTCTGGTCCAGGGTGGTCTGGTATGTAGTCAGGGTTACCTCTGTAGTAGTCTGGTCCAGGGTGGTCTGGTATCTAGTCAGGGTTAGGAGGGTTACCTCTGTAGTAGTCTGGTCCAGGGTGGTCTGGTATCTAGTCAGGGTTACCTCTGCAGTAGTCTGGTCCAGGGTGGTCTGGTATCTAGTCAGGGTTAGGAGGGTTACCTCTGTAGTAGTCTGGTCCAGGGTGGTCTGGTATGTAGTCAGGGTTACCTCTGTAGTAGTCTGGTCCAGGGTGGTCTGGTATATAGTCAGGGTTACCTCTGTAGTAGTCTGGTCCAGGGTGGTCTGGTATATAGTCAGGGTTAGGAGGGTTACCTCTGTAGTAGTCTGGTCCAGGGTGGTCTGGTATCTAGTCAGGGTTACCTCTGTAGTAGTCTTGTCCAGGGTGGTCTGGTATATAGTCAGGGTTACCTCTGTAGTAGTCTGGTCCAGGGTGGTCTGGTATATAGTCAGGGTTAGGAGGGTTACCTCTGTAGTAGTCTGGTCCAGGGTGGTCTGGTATCTAGTCAGGGTTACCTCTGTAGTAGTCTGGTCCAGGGTGGTCTGGTATCTAGTCAGGGTTACCTCTGTAGTAGTCTGGTCCAGGGTGGTCTGGTATCTAGTCAGGGTTAGGAGGGTTACCTCTGTAGTAGTCTGGTCCAGGGTGGTCTGGTATCTAGTCAGGGTTACTTCTGTAGTAGTCTGGTCCAGGGTGGTCTGGTATCTAGTCAGGGTTACCTCTGTAGTAGTCTGGTCCAGGGTGGTCTGGTATATAGTCAGGGTTACCTCTGTAGTAGTCTGGTCCAGGGTGGTCTGGTATCTAGTCAGGGTTAGGAGGGTTACCTCTGTAGTAGTCTGGTCCAGGGTGGTCTGGTATCTAGTCAGGGTTAGGAGGGTTACCTCTGTAGTAGTCTGGTCCAGGGTGGTCTGGTATATAGTCAGGGTTACCTCTGTAGTAGTCTGGTCCAGGGTGGTCTGGTATATAGTCAGGGTTACCTCTGTAGTAGTCTGGTCCAGGGTGGTCTGGTATCTAGTCAGGGTTAGGAGGGTTACCTCTGTAGTAGTCTGGTCCAGGGTGGTCTGGTATATAGTCAGGGTTACCTCTGTAGTAGTCTGGTCCAGGGTGGTCTGGTATATAGTCAGGGTTACCTCTGTAGTAGTCTGGTCCAAGGTGGTCTGGTATGTAGTCAGGGTTACCTCTGTAGTAGTCTGGTCCAGGGTGGTCTGGTATATAGTCAGGGTTACCTCTGTAGTAGTCTGGTCCAGGGTGGTCTGGTATCTAGTCAGGGTTACCTCTGTAGTAGTCTGGTCCAGGGTGGTCTGGTATATAGTCAGGGTTAGGAGGGTTACCTCTGTAGTAGTCTGGTCCAGGGTGGTCTGGTATCTAGTCAGGGTTACCTCTGCAGTAGTCTGGTCCAGGGTGGTCTGGTATCCAGTCAGGGTTACCGCTGCAGTAGTCTGGTCCAGGGTGGTCTGGTATCTAGTCAGGGTTAGGAGGGTTACCTCTGTAGTAGTCTGGTCCAGGGTGGTCTGGTATCTAGTCAGGGTTAGGAGGGTTACCTCTGTAGTAGTCTGGTCCAGGGTGGTCTGGTATATAGTCAGGGTTACCTCTGTAGTAGTCTGGTCCAGGGTGGTCTGGTATCTAGTCAGGGTTAGGAGGGTTACCTCTGTAGTAGTCTGGTCCAGGGTGGTCTGGTATGTAGTCAGGGTTACCTCTGTAGTAGTCTGGTCCAGGGTGGTCTGGTATATAGTCAGGGTTACCTCTGTAGTAGTCTGGTCCAGGGTGGTCTGGTATGTAGTCAGGGTTACCTCTGTAGTAGTCTGGTCCAGGGTGGTCTGGTATATAGTCAGGGTTAGGAGGGTTACCTCTGTAGTAGTCTGGTCCAGGGTGGTCTGGTATCTAGTCAGGGTTACCTCTGCAGTAGTCTGGTCCAGGGTGGTCTGGTATCTAGTCAGGGTTACCGCTGCAGTAGTCTGGTCCAGGGTGGTCTGGTATCTAGTCAGGGTTAGGAGGGTTACCTCTGTAGTAGTCTGGTCCAGGGTGGTCTGGTATCTAGTCAGGGTTAGGAGGGTTACCTCTGTAGTAGTCTGGTCCAGGGTGGTCTGGTATCTAGTCAGGGTTACCTCTGTAGTAGTCTGGTCCAGGGTGGTCTGGTATCTAGTCAGGGTTAGGAGGGTTACCTCTGTAGTAGTCTGGTCCAGGGTGGTCTGGTATCTAGTCAGGGTTACCTCTGTAGTAGTCTGGTCCAGGGTGGTCTGGTATCTAGTCAGGGTTACCTCTGTAGTAGTCTGGTCCAGGGTGGTCTGGTATCTAGTCAAGGTTAGGAGGGTTACCTCTGCAGTAGTCTGGTCCAGGGTGGTCTGGTATCTAGTCAGGGTTACCTCTGTAGTAGTCTGGTCCAGGGTGGTCTGGTATCTAGTCAGGGTTACCTCTGTAGTAGTCTGGTCCAGGGTGGTCTGGTATCTAGTCAGGGTTACCTCTGTAGTAGTCTGGTCCAGGGTGGTCTGGTATATAGTCAGGGTTAGGAGGGTTACCTCTGTAGTAATCTGGTCCAGGGTGGTCTGGTATCTAGTCAGGGTTACCTCTGTAGTAGTCTGGTCCAGGGTGGTCTGGTATCTAGTCAGGGTTACCTCTGTAGTAGTCTGGTCCAGGGTGGTCTGGTATCTAGTCAGGGTTAGGAGGGTTACCTCTGTAGTAGTCTGGTCCAGGGTGGTCTGGTATCTAGTCAGGGTTAGGAGGGTTACCTCTGTAGTAGTCTGGTCCAGGGTGGTCTGGTATCTAGTCAGGGTTACCTCTGTAGTAGTCTGGTCCAGGGTGGTCTGGTATCTAGTCAGGTTTACCTCTGTAGTAGTCTGGTCCAGGGTGGTCTGGTATATAGTCAGGGTTACCTCTGCAGTAGTCTGGTCCAGGGTGGTCTGGTATGTAGTCAGGGTTACCTCTGTAGTAGTCTGGTCCAGGGTGGTCTGGTATCTAGTCAGGGTTAGGAGGGTTACCTCTGTAGTAGTCTGGTCCAGAGTGGTCTGGTATATAGTCAGGGTTACCTCTGTAGTAGTCTGGTCCAGGGTGGTCTGGTATATAGTCAGGGTTAGGAGGGTTACCTCTGTAGTAGTCTGGTCCAGGGTGGTCTGGTATCTAGTCAGGGTTACCTCTGTAGTAGTCTGGTCCAGGGTGGTCTGGTATGTAGTCAGGGTTAGGAGGGTTACCTCTGTAGTAGTCTGGTCCAGGGTGGTCTGGTATGTAGTCAGGGTTAGGAGGGTTACCTCTGTAGTAGTCTGGTCCAGGGTGGTCTGGTATCTAGTCAGGGTTACCTCTGTAGTAGTCTGGTCCAGGGTGGTCTGGTATCTAGTCAGGGTTACCTCTGTAGTAGTCTGGTCCAGGGTGGTCTGGTATATAGTCAGGGTTAGGAGGGTTACCTCTGTAGTAGTCTGGTCCAGGGTGGTCTGGTATCTAGTCAGGGTTACCTCTGTAGTAGTCTGGTCCAGGGTGGTCTGGTATATAGTCAGGGTTAGGAGGGTTACCTCTGTAGTAGTCTGGTCCAGGGTGGTCTGGTATGTAGTCAGGGTTACCTCTGTAGTAGTCTGGTCCAGGGTGGTCTGGTATATAGTCAGGGTTACCTCTGTAGTAGTCTGGTCCAGGGTGGTCTGGTATGTAGTCAGGGTTACCTCTGTAGTAGTCTGGTCCAGGGTGGTCTGGTATATAGTCAGGGTTACCTCTGTAGTAGTCTGGTCCAGGGTGGTCTGGTATCTAGTCAGGGTTACCTCTGTAGTAGTCTGGTCCAGGGTGGTCTGGTATATAGTCAGGGTTAGGAGGGTTACCTCTGTAGTAGTCTGGTCCAGGGTGGTCTGGTATCTAGTCAGGGTTACCTCTGCAGTAGTCTGGTCCAGGGTGGTCTGGTATCTAGTCAGGGTTACCGCTGCAGTAGTCTGGTCCAGGGTGGTCTGGTATCTAGTCAGGGTTAGGAGGGTTACCTCTGTAGTAGTCTGGTCCAGGGTGGTCTGGTATCTAGTCAGGGTTAGGAGGGTTACCTCTGTAGTAGTCTGGTCCAGGGTGGTCTGGTATATAGTCAGGGTTACCTCTGTAGTAGTCTGGTCCAGGGTGGTCTGGTATCTAGTCAGGGTTAGGAGGGTTACCTCTGCAGTAGTCTGGTCCAGGGTGGTCTGGTATCTAGTCAGGGTTACCTCTGTAGTAGTCTGGTCCAGGGTGGTCTGGTATATAGTCAGGGTTAGGAGGGTTACCTCTGTAGTAATCTGGTCCAGGGTGGTCTGGTATCTAGTCAGGGTTACCTCTGTAGTAGTCTGGTCCAGGGTGGTCTGGTATCTAGTCAGGGTTACCTCTGTAGTAGTCTGGTCCAGGGTGGTCTGGTATCTAGTCAGGGTTAGGAGGGTTACCTCTGTAGTAGTCTGGTCCAGGGTGGTCTGGTATCTAGTCAGGGTTAGGAGGGTTACCTCTGTAGTAGTCTGGTCCAGGGTGGTCTGGTATCTAGTCAGGGTTACCTCTGTAGTAGTCTGGTCCAGGGTGGTCTGGTATCTAGTCAGGGTTACCTCTGTAGTAGTCTGGTCCAGGGTGGTCTGGTATATAGTCAGGGTTACCTCTGCAGTAGTCTGGTCCAGGGTGGTCTGGTATGTAGTCAGGGTTACCTCTGTAGTAGTCTGGTCCAGGGTGGTCTGGTATCTAGTCAGGGTTAGGAGGGTTACCTCTGTAGTAGTCTGGTCCAGGGTGGTCTGGTATATAGTCAGGGTTACCTCTGTAGTAGTCTGGTCCAGGGTGGTCTGGTATATAGTCAGGGTTACCTCTGTAGTAGTCTGGTCCAGGGTGGTCTGGTATATAGTCAGGGTTAGGAGGGTTACCTCTGTAGTAGTCTGGTCCAGGGTGGTCTGGTATCTAGTCAGGGTTACCTCTGTAGTAGTCTGGTCCAGGGTGGTCTGGTATGTAGTCAGGGTTAGGAGGGTTACCTCTGTAGTAGTCTGGTCCAGGGTGGTCTGGTATGTAGTCAGGGTTAGGAGGGTTACCTCTGTAGTAGTCTGGTCCAGGGTGGTCTGGTATCTAGTCAGGGTTACCTCTGTAGTAGTCTGGTCCAGGGTGGTCTGGTATCTAGTCAGGGTTACCTCTGTAGTAGTCTGGTCCAGGGTGGTCTGGTATATAGTCAGGGTTAGGAGGGTTACCTCTGTAGTAGTCTGGTCCAGGGTGGTCTGGTATGTAGTCAGGGTTACCTCTGTAGTAGTCTGGTCCAGGGTGGTCTGGTATCTAGTCAGGGTTACCTCTGTAGTAGTCTGGTCCAGGGTGGTCTGGTATATAGTCAGGGTTAGGAGGGTTACCTCTGTAGTAGTCTGGTCCAGGGTGGTCTGGTATGTAGTCAGGGTTACCTCTGTAGTAGTCTGGTCCAGGGTGGTCTGGTATCTAGTCAGGGTTACCTCTGTAGTAGTCTGGTCCAGGGTGGTCTGGTATCTAGTCAGGGTTAGGAGGGTTACCTCTGCAGTAGTCTGGTCCAGGGTGGTCTGGTATCTAGTCAGGGTTAGGAGGGTTACCTCTGCAGTAGTCTGGTCCAGGGTGGTCTGGTATCTAGTCAGGGTTACCTCTGTAGTAGTCTGGTCCAGGGTGGTCTGGTATATAGTCAGGGTTACCTCTGTAGTAGTCTGGTCCAGGGTGGTCTGGTATCTAGTCAGGGTTACCTCTGTAGTAGTCTGGTCCAGGGTGGTCTGGTATGTAGTCAGGGTTAGGAGGGTTACCTCTGTAGTAGTCTGGTCCAGGGTGGTCTGGTATGTAGTCAGGGTTAGGAGGGTTACCTCTGTAGTAGTCTGGTCCAGGGTGGTCTGGTATATAGTCAGGGTTACCTCTGCAGTAGTCTGGTCCAGGGTGGTCTGGTATCTAGTCAGGGTTAGGAGGGTTACCTCTGCAGTAGTCTGGTCCAGGGTGGTCTGGTATATAGTCAGGGTTACCTCTGCAGTAGTCTGGTCCAGGGTGGTCTGGTATCTAGTCAGGGTTAGGAGGGTTACCTCTGTAGTAGTCTGGTCCAGGGTGGTCTGGTATCTAGTCAGGGTTAGGAGGGTTACCTCTGTAGTAGTCTGGTCCAGGGTGGTCTGGTATCTAGTCAGGGTTACCTCTGTAGTAGTCTGGTCCAGGGTGGTCTGGTATCTAGTCAGGGTTAGGAGGGTTACCTCTGTAGTAGTCTGGTCCAGGGTGGTCTGGTATCTAGTCAGGGTTACCTCTGTAGTAGTCTGGTCCAGGGTGGTCTGGTATCTAGTCAGGGTTACCTCTGCAGTAGTCTGGTCCAGGGTGGTCTGGTATCTAGTCAGGGTTACCTCTGTAGTAGTCTGGTCCAGGGTGGTCTGGTATCTAGTCAGGGTTAGGAGGGTTACCTCTGTAGTAGTCTGGTCCAGGGTGGTCTGGTATATAGTCAGGGTTACCTCTGTAGTAGTCTGGTCCAGGGTGGTCTGGTATATAGTCAGGGTTACCTCTGCAGTAGTCTGGTCCAGGGTGGTCTGGTATCTAGTCAGGGTTAGGAGGGTTACCTCTGTAGTAGTCTGGTCCAGGGTGGTCTGGTATATAGTCAGGGTTACCTCTGTAGTAGTCTGGTCCAGGGTGGTCTGGTATGTAGTCAGGGTTAGGAGGGTTACCTCTGTAGTAGTCTGGTCCAGGGTGGTCTGGTATATAGTCAGGGTTACCTCTGTAGTAGTCTGGTCCAGGGTGGTCTGGTATATAGTCAGGGTTACCTCTGTAGTAGTCTGGTCCAGGGTGGTCTGGTATCTAGTCAGGGTTACCTCTGTAGTAGTCTGGTCCAGGGTGGTCTGGTATGTAGTCAGGGTTAGGAGGGTTACCTCTGTAGTAGTCTGGTCCAGGGTGGTCTGGTATCTAGTCAGGGTTACCTCTGTAGTAGTCTGGTCCAGGGTGGTCTGGTATCTAGTCAGGGTTACCTCTGTAGTAGTCTGGTCCAGGGTGGTCTGGTATCTAGTCAGGGTTAGGAGGGTTACCTCTGTAGTAGTCTGGTCCAGGGTGGTCTGGTATCTAGTCAGGGTTACCTCTGTAGTAGTCTGGTCCAGGGTGGTCTGGTATGTAGTCAGGGTTAGGAGGGTTACCTCTGTAGTAGTCTGGTCCAGGGTGGTCTGGTATCTAGTCAGGGTTACCTCTGTAGTAGTCTGGTCCAGGGTGGTCTGGTATATAGTCAGGGTTACCTCTGTAGTAGTCTGGTCCAGGGTGGTCTGGTATCTAGTCAGGGTTACCTCTGTAGTAGTCTGGTCCAGGGTGGTCTGGTATCTAGTCAGGGTTACCTCTGTAGTAGTCTGGTCCAGGGTGGTCTGGTATCTAGTCCGGGTTAGGAGGGTTACCTCTGTAGTAGTCTGGTCCAGGGTGGTCTGGTATCTAGTCAGGGTTAGGAGGGTTACCTCTGCAGTAGTCTGGTCCAGGGTGGTCTGGTATCTAGTCAGGGTTAGGAGGGTTACCTCTGTAGTAGTCTGGTCCAGGGTGGTCTGGTATGTAGTCAGGGTTACCTCTGTAGTAGTCTGGTCCAGGGTGGTCTGGTATATAGTCAGGGTTACCTCTGTAGTAGTCTAGTCCAGGGTGGTCTGGTATGTAGTCAGGGTTAGGAGGGTTACCTCTGTAGTAGTCTGGTCCAGGGTGGTCTGGTATCTAGTCAGGGTTACCTCTGTAGTAGTCTGGTCCAGGGTGGTCTGGTATATAGTCAGGGTTAGGAGGGTTACCTCTGTAGTAGTCTGGTCCAGGGTGGTCTGGTATGTAGTCAGGGTTAGGAGGGTTACCTCTGTAGTAGTCTGGTCCAGGGTGGTCTGGTATCTAGTCAGGGTTACCTCTGTAGTAGTCTGGTCCAGGGTGGTCTGGTATCTAGTCAGGGTTAGGAGGGTTACCTCTGCAGTAGTCTGGTCCAGGGTGGTCTGGTATCTAGTCAGGGTTACCTCTGTAGTAGTCTGGTCCAGGGTGGTCTGGTATCTAGTCAGGGTTACCTCTGTAGTAGTCTGGTCCAGAGTGGTCTGGTATATAGTCAGGGTTACCTCTGTAGTAGTCTGGTCCAGGGTGGTCTGGTATATAGTCAGGGTTACCTCTGTAGTAGTCTGGTCCAGGGTGGTCTGGTATCTAGTCAGGGTTAGGAGGGTTACCTCTGTAGTAGTCTGGTCCAGGGTGGTCTGGTATCTAGTCAGGGTTACCTCTGTAGTAGTCTGGTCCAGGGTGGTCTGGTATCTAGTCAGGGTTAGGAGGGTTACCTCTGTAGTAGTCTGGTCCAGGGTGGTCTGGTATCTAGTCAGGGTTACCTCTGTAGTAGTCTGGTCCAGGGTGGTCTGGTATGTAGTCAGGGTTAGGAGGGTTACCTCTGCAGTAGTCTGGTCCAGGGTGGTCTGGTATCTAGTCAGGGTTAGGAGGGTTACCTCTGTAGTAGTCTGGTCCAGGGTGGTCTGGTATCTAGTCAGGGTTACCTCTGTAGTAGTCTGGTCCAGGGTGGTCTGGTATCTAGTCAGGGTTAGGAGGGTTACCTCTGTAGTAGTCTGGTCCAGGGTGGTCTGGTATCTAGTCAGGGTTACCTCTGTAGTAGTCTGGTCCAGGGTGGTCTGGTATCTAGTCAGGGTTACCTCTGTAGTAGTCTGGTCCAGGGTGGTCTGGTATCTAGTCAGGGTTAGGAGGGTTACCTCTGTAGTAGTCTGGTCCAGGGTGGTCTGGTATCTAGTCAGGGTTACCTCTGTAGTAGTCTGGTCCAGGGTGGTCTGGTATCTAGTCAGGGTTACCTCTGTAGTAGTCTGGTCCAGGGTGGTCTGGTATGTAGTCAGGGTTAGGAGGGTTACCTCTGTAGTAGTCTGGTCCAGGGTGGTCTGGTATGTAGTCAGGGTGGTCCTCAACATGTTCATGACAGTAGATGGGCTGTGCTTTCTTCCCTCTCCAACAGGCTCTTCTTCACAGAGGAGAGAAAGAACATCGTTTTATACCACAAAGAGCAGAATATCATAAACCGAATTAGAATCTCAGTGTGATTTCATTAGAAAGGTTTCTTTAACAATGTGATGATATGAGGGTTGTGGTCAGTACAGTGAGGGTTATGGTCAGTTCAGTGAGGGTTATGGTAGTACAGTGAGGGTTATGGTCAGTACAGTGAGGGTTATGGTCAGTACAGTGAGGGTTGTGGTCAGTACAATGAGGGTTATGGTCAGTACAGTGAGGGTTATGGTCAGTACAGTGAGGGTTATGGTAGTACAGTGAGGGTTATGGTCAGTACAGTGAGGGTTATGGTCAGTACAGTGAGGGTTATGGTCAGTACAGTGAGGGTTATGGTCAGTACAGTGAGGGTTATGGTCAGGACAGTGAGGGTTATGGTCAGTACAGTGAGGGTTATGGTCAGGACAGTGAGGGTTATGGTCAGGACAGTAAGGGTTATTGTCAGTTCAGTGAGTGTTATGGTAGTTCAGTGAGGGTTATGGTCAGTTCAGTGAGGGTTATGGTCAGTTCAGTGAGGGTTATGGTCAGTACAGTGAGGGTTATGGTCAGTACAGTGAGGGTTGTGGTCAGTACAGTGAGGGTTATGGTCAGTACAGTGAGGGTTATGGTCAGGACAGTGAGGGTTATGGTCAGGACAGTGAGGGTTATGGTCAGTACAGTGAGGGTTATGGTCAGGACAGTGAGGGTTATTGTCAGTTCAGTGAGTGTTATGGTAGTTCAGTGAGGGTTATGGTCAGTTCAGTGAGGGTTATGGTCAGTTCAGTGAGGGTTATGGTCAGTACAGTGAGGGTTATGGTCAGTACAGTGAGGGTTATGGTCAGTACAGTGAGGGTTATGGTCAGTACAGTGAGGGTTATGGTCAGTACAGTGAGGGTTATGGTAGTACAGTGAGGGTTATGGTCAGTACAGTGAGGGTTATGGTAGTACAGTGAGGGTTATGGTCAGTTCAGTGAGGGTTATGGTCAGTACAGTGAGGGTTATGGTAGTACAGTGAGGGTTATGGTCAGTACAGTGAGGGTTATGGTCAGTACAGTGAGGGTTTTGGTAGTACAGTGAGGGTTATGGTCAGGACAGTGAGGGTTATGGTCAGTACAGTGAGGGTTATGGTAGTAGTGAGGGTTATGGTCAGTACAGTGAGGGTTAGGGTCAGTACAGTGAGGGTTAGGGTCAGTACAGTGAGGGTTGTGGTCAGTACAGTGAGGGTTATGGTCAGGACAGTGAGGGTTATGGTAGTACAGTGAGGGTTATGGTCAGTTCAGTGAGGGTTATGGTCAGTACAGTGAGGGTTATGGTCAGTACAGTGAGGGTTATGGTCAGTACAGTGAGGGTTATGGTAGTACAGTGAGGGTTATGGTCAGTACAGTGAGGGTTATGGTAGTACAGTGAGGGTTATGGTAGTACAGTGAGGGTTATGGTCAGTACAGTGAGGGTTCTGGTCAGTACAGTGAGGGTTCTGGTCAGTACAGTGAGGGTTCTGGTCAGTACAGTGAGGGTTCTGGTCAGTACAGTGAGGGTTCTGGTCAGTACAGTGAGGGTTCTGGTCAGTACAGTGAGGGTTCTGGTCAGTACAGTGAGGGTTACGGTCAGTACAGTGAGGGTTACGGTCAGTACAGTGAGGGTTCTGGTCAGTACAGTGAGGGTTATGGTCAGTACAGTGAGGGTTATGGTCAGTACAGTGAGGGTTATGGTCAGTACAGTGAGGGTTATGGTCAGTACAGTGAGGGTTATGGTCAGTACAGTGAGGGTTATGGTCAGGACAGTGAGGGTTATGGTCAGTACAGTGAGGGTTATGGTCAGGACAGTGAGGGTTATGGTCAGGACAGTAAGGGTTATTGTCAGTTCAGTGAGTGTTATGGTAGTTCAGTGAGGGTTATGGTCAGTTCAGTGAGGGTTATGGTCAGTTCAGTGAGGGTTATGGTCAGTACAGTGAGGGTTATGGTCAGTACAGTGAGGGTTGTGGTCAGTACAGTGAGGGTTATGGTCAGTACAGTGAGGGTTATGGTCAGGACAGTGAGGGTTATGGTCAGGACAGTGAGGGTTATGGTCAGTACAGTGAGGGTTATGGTCAGGACAGTGAGGGTTATTGTCAGTTCAGTGAGTGTTATGGTAGTTCAGTGAGGGTTATGGTCAGTTCAGTGAGGGTTATGGTCAGTTCAGTGAGGGTTATGGTCAGTACAGTGAGGGTTATGGTCAGTACAGTGAGGGTTATGGTCAGTACAGTGAGGGTTATGGTCAGTACAGTGAGGGTTATGGTCAGTACAGTGAGGGTTATGGTAGTACAGTGAGGGTTATGGTCAGTACAGTGAGGGTTATGGTAGTACAGTGAGG
>NC_074700.1:26844783-26882283 GCF_029448725.1 Salvelinus fontinalis | reverse complement strand
AGCAGAGAAAGAGAGAGACAAAAAAACAAAAAACACCTGCCACTTACAATCCTTTAGAAACACTTGTGGTTCTTTGAGTTGTTGTTCCGCTCCCCCCTCCTCCCTCCTCCCTCCTCCCCTCCTCCCCTCCCCCCTCTCCCCTCCTCCCCTCCTCCCCGTGTGTGTGAATCCTCCTACCATGTCCAGCTGTGTCAGGCTGTGTGTATGTAGCGTGTGTAGTTCCTGTAGTTGGTCTGTGAGTTGTGATGCAGTTCTTCTCTCCTTCTCCACCGCTGCACTCCACTCTGCCTTAGAACTCAGGTAGTCCTTCTCCAGCCTACACACCACAACACAATGTTCACCTCATCCACAGGTATTATATTACTACCCTATACAGTACCAGTCAAAGGTTAGGACACGTCAATTCATTTAAGGGTTTTTATTATTTTCTACATTGTAGAATAATAGTGAAGACGTCAAAACTATGAAATAACACATATGGAATCATGTAGTAACCAAAACCGTGTTAAAACAAATCAAAATATATTTGAGATTCTTCAAAGTAGCCACCCTTTGCCTTGATGACTGATTTGCTAACTCTTGGCATTCTCTCAACCAGCTTCACCTGGAATGATTTTCCAACAGTCTTGAAAGAGTTCCCACATATGCTTGAGGACTTCTTGGCTACTTTTCCTTCACTCTGTGATCCAACTCATCCCAAACCATCTCAATTGGGTTGAGGTCGGGTGATTGTGGGGGCCAGGTCATCTGATGCAGCACTCCATCACTCTCCTTCTTGGTCAAATAGCCCTTACACAGCCTGGAGGTGTGTCGGGCCATTGTCCTGTTGAAAAACAAATGATAGTCCCACTAAGAGCAGATCAGATGGGATGGTGTATCGCTGCAGAATGCTGTGGTAGCCATGCTGGTTAAGTCTGTCTTGAATTCTAAATAAATCACTGACAGTGTCACCAGCAAAGCACCATCACACCTCCTCCTCCTCCTCCTCCATGCTTCACGATGGGAACCACACATGCGGAGATCATCCGTTCACCTACTCTGCGTCTCACAAAGACATGGCGGTTGGAGCCAAAAATCTCAAATTTGGACTCATCAGACCAAAGGATAGATTTCCACCAGTCTAATGGCTAATGTCCATTGCTCTTGTTTCTTGGCCCGAGCAAGTCTCCTCTTCTTATTGGTGTCCTTTAGTAGTGGTTTCTTTGCAGCAATTCGACCATGAAGGCCTGATTCACTCAGTCTCCTCTGAACAGTTGATGTTGAGATGCGTCTGTTACTTGAACTCGGTGAAGTATTTATTTGGGCTACAATTTCTAAAGGCTGGTAACTCTAATGAACTTATCCTCTGCAGCAGAGGTAACTCTGGGTCTTCCTTTCCTGAGGCTGGTAACTCTAATGAACTTATCCTCTGCAGCAGAGGTAACTCTGGGTCTTCCTTTCCTGTGGTGGTCCTCATGAGAGCCAGTTTCATCATAGCGCTTGATGATTTTTGCGACTGCACTTGAAGAAACTTCAGAAGATCTTGAAATTTTCCACATTGACTGACCTTCATGTCTTAAAGTAATGACGGACTGACGTTTCTCTTTGCTTATTTGAGCTGTTCTTGCCATAATATGAACTTGGTCTTTTACCAAATAGGGCTATCTTCTGTATACCACCCCTACCTTAACACAACACAACTGATTGGCTCAAACGTATTAAGAAAATAAATTCCACAAATTAACAAGGCACACCTGTTAATTGAAATACATTCCGGGTGACTACCTCGTGAAGCTGGTTGAGAGAATGTATCACAACCGGCCATGACTGGAAGTACCATAAAGTGGCGCACAATTGACCAAGCGTCGTCTGGTGTAGGCCGTCATTGTAAATAAGAACTTATTCTTATTCTTAACTGACTTGCCTAGTTAATAAATAAAGATTTCATACATTTTTTAATAAAATAATTCATAGTTTTGATGTCTTCATTATTATTCTACAATGTAGAAAATAGTAACAAATAAAGATAAACCCATGAATGAGTAGGTGTGTCCAAACTTCTGACTGTATACCCAGACTGTAGTGCACTAGAAAAAGAATCGGGTGACATTTTGGATGGACACTTACTGTGCCAGTCTGCCAGTAGCGTCCCGTGCCCTGTCTCTCTCTATGCTGTAGGCTCTCTCCACCTACAGTATAATACAACAATACAACTTTATTGTCCATACGTTACGTTGTGGGGTTTAAGGGCCTTGCTCAAGAGGACAACGGTAGGGGATTGTAGTGAGGAAGTGAACCCTTCCGGCTACAGGTCCATCTCCTTATAGCCCGCCCGGGTTACCCACCTCTCTGAACTGTTGTTTGATCATGTCCAGACTGGACACAGCTTCAGCCTGACTAGACTTCTCCACCTGTAGAGCTGACTCCAGGTCACGGATACGCAGCTGGGGGAAAGAGGTGGAGAGAGGGGAGAGAGAGGAGAGAGAGAGGAGAGAGAGACAGACAGACACAGAGAGAGAGAGAGACAGACAGAGACACAGAGAGAGAGAGAGACAGACAGAGACACAGAGAGAGAGGAGAGGGAGGGAAAGAGAGAGAGGAGAGAGTGGGGAGAGAGGGGGGGAGGGAAAGAGAGAGAGGAGAGGGAGGGAAAGAGAGAGAGGAGAGAGAGGGGGGGAGGGAAAGAGAGAGAGAGGGAAAGAGAGAAATAAAATAATAGATAGTTTATTGTCCATTTGTTTAGAAGGTAAATTGTTCTTCTGCCTTCTTCCCAACCCCACTCAAACACATTAAAGCTCTTTGATCAAGAGCACAACAGCAGCAGAGGTAATGATCTGAAACCAGCAGCCGCTTCAGTCCCTACTGTTTTAGTCACCCAACATCTGGGTCTAGTGCCCACGACACGTTACACAAAATACACATTTAAGAGGTGTGTGTGTTACCTGGATGATCTCAGAGTTGAATTTAGACTCCAGATGAGCAGCTCTCTCAGACTCTATGTTGGTTTCTAGAGTCTTGACTCTCTGTAGGGCGGTCTGAGGAACACACAAACACACTCTATTTGAAATCTCTCAGATTCTATGTTGGTTTCTAGAGTATTGACTCTCTGTAGAATGGTTCTATGTTGGTTTCTAGAGTGTTGACTCTCTGTAGGATGGTTCTATGTTGGTTTCTAGAGTATTGACTCTCTGTAGGGGGGGTTCTATGTTGGTTTCTAGAGTATTGACTCTCTGTAGGATGGTTCTATGTTGGTTTCTAGAGTATTGACTCTCTGTAGCGTGGTTCTATGTTGGTTTCTAGAGTATTGACTCTCTGTAGGATGGTTCTATGTTGGTTTCTAGAGTATTGACTCTCTGTAGCGTGGTTCTATGTTGGTTTCTAGAGTATTGACTCTCTGTAACGTGGTTCCATGTTGGTTTCTAGAGTATTGACTCTCTGTAGGATGGTTCTATGTTGGTTTCTATAGTATTGACTCTCTGTAGCGTGGTTCTATGTTGGTTTCTAGAGTATTGACTCTCTGTAGCGTGGTTCTATGTTGGTTTCTAGAGTATTGACTCTCTGTAGTGTGGTTCTATGTTGGTTTCTAGAGTATTGACTCTAGGATGGTTCTATGTTGGTTTCTAGAGTATTGACTCTCTGTAGGGGGTTCTATGTTGGTTTCTAGAGTATTGACTCTCTGTAACGTGGTTCTATGTTGGTTTCTAGAGTATTGACTCTCTGTAGGGGGTTCTATGTTGGTTTCTAGAGTATTGACTCTCTGTAACGTGGTTCTATGTTGGTTTCTAGAGTATTGACTCTCTGTAGCGTGGTTCTATGTTGGTTTCTAGAGTATTGACTCTCTGTAGTGTGGTTCTATGTTGGTTTCTAGAGTATTGACTCTAGGATGGTTCTATGTTGGTTTCTAGAGTATTGACTCTCTGTAGCGTGGTTCTATGTTGGTTTCTAGAGTATTGACTCTCTGTAGCGTGGTTCTATGTTGGTTTCTAGAGTATTGACTCTAGGATGGTTCTATGTTGGTTTCTAGAGTATTGACTCTCTGTAGCGTGGTTCTATGTTGGTTTCTAGAGTATTGACTCTCTGTAGGGTGGTTCTATGTTGGTTTCTAGAGTATTGACTCTCTGTAGGATGGTTCTATGTTGGTTTCTAGAGTATTGACTCTCTGTAGGATGGTTCTATGTTGGTTTCTAGAGTATTGACTCTGTAGCGTGGTTCTATGTTGGTTTCTAGAGTATTAACTCTCTGTAGGATGGTTCTATGTTGGTTTCTAGAGTATTGACTCTCTGTAGCGTGGTTCTATGTTGGTTTCTCCCTGCCTCCCCTCACCTCTAGTTCTTTCTTCATTCTCTCCTCTCTCTCTGTGATGTAGCCCAGTTCGCTGGTCTGTCGTCGTAGTGCCTCCCCGTCTCTCTCCCTCTCTCTATGCACCTCCCCCATCCTCCTCTTCAGCTCCTGCAGAGTCTCCTCCTGTTCCTAGGGGGAGGAAGGGAGGGAGAAGTGGGAGAGAGGGGGAAGGGACAGAGGGGGTGAGTTAACAAAGGGTTAATATTCAACAACAAACAAAAACTAAATTGTCATTGTGACTGTTTTGATCTAAGCCCGCCAACTGAATGTATTTTACTGTGAGTGTCCTGTGTGACTTCTAAATGCCCACTAGAGGGCAGTCCTGCTGCATCGAACACTGAACTACCAGGAGTCGTCAGTGACCTGTAACAAATGTGTGTGATGTATGTATTTAATAATTCTGTTACGGTGATGCGATACTTGCAAACTTTTGCTTAAACGAACACTTTTCATGAAAACATATTTAAAACAGAAGTTCAGTGGCACGTTCTGATAAACTAACTACATCACGTGTTTAACTGACTGGTCAAACAGCTAAGAGCGCAGAGAGCAGAGAGCAGAGAGCAGAGGAGCAGGGAGCAGAGAGCAGAGCGCAGGGAGCAGGGAGCAGGGAGCAGAGAGCAGGGAGCAGGGAGCAGAGAGCAGGGAGCAGGGAGCAGAGAGCAGGGAGCAGGGAGCAGGGAGCAGAGAGCAGGGAGCAGGGAGCAGGGAGCAGAGAGCAGGGAGCAGGGAGCAGGGAGCAGAGAGCAGGGAGCAGAGAGCAGAGAGCAGAGAGCAGAGAGCAGAGAGCAGAGGAGCAGAGAGTAGAGGGCAGAGAGCAGAGGGCAGAGAGCAGAGGGCAGAGAGCAGAGGGCAGAGGGCAGAGAGCAGAGGGCAGAGGGCAGAGGGCAGAGAGCAGAGGGCAGAGGGCAGAGAGCAGAGGGCAGAGGAGCAGAGGGCAGAGAGCAGAGGGCAGAGAGCAGAGGGCAGAGGGCAGAGAGCAGAGGGCAGAGGGCAGAGGGCAGAGAGCAGAGGGCAGAGGGCAGAGGGCAGAGAGCAGAGGGCAGAGGGTAGAGAGCAGAGGAGCAGGGAGCAGAGAGCAGGGAGCAGGGAGCAGAGAGCAGGGAGCAGAGAGCAGGGAGCAGGGAGCAGAGGAGCAGGGAGCAGAGAGCAGGGAGCAGGGAGCAGGGAGCAGGGAGCAGAGGAGCAGGGAGCAGAGAGCAGAGGAGCAGAGAGCAGGGAGCAGAGGAGCAGAGGAGCAGGGAGCAGAGGAGCAGAGGAGCAGAGAGCAGGGAGCAGAGAGCAGGGAGCAGGGAGCAGAGAGCAGAGGAGCAGGGAGCAGAGGAGCAGGGAGCAGAGGAGCAGGGAGCAGAGAGCAGGGAGCAGAGGAGCAGGGAGCAGAGAGCAGAGAGCAGGGAGCAGGGAGCAGAGAGCAGGGAGCAGGGAGCAGGGAGCAGAGAAGCAGGGAGCAGGGAGCAGAGAGCAGAGGGCAGAGAGCAGAGGGCAGAGAGCAGAGGGCAGAGGGCAGAGAGCAGAGGGCAGAGGGCAGAGGGCAGAGAGCAGAGGGCAGAGGGTAGAGAGCAGAGGAGCAGGGAGCAGAGAGCAGGGAGCAGGGAGCAGAGAGCAGGGAGCAGGGAGCAGGGAGCAGGGAGCAGAGGAGCAGGGAGCAGAGAGCAGGGAGCAGGGAGCAGGGAGCAGGGAGCAGAGGAGCAGGGAGCAGAGAGCAGAGGAGCAGAGAGCAGGGAGCAGAGGAGCAGAGGAGCAGGGAGCAGAGGAGCAGAGGAGCAGAGAGCAGGGAGCAGAGAGCAGGGAGCAGGGAGCAGAGAGCAGGGAGCAGAGGAGCAGGGAAGCAGGGAGCAGGGAGCAGAGGAGCAGGGAGCAGGGAGCAGAGGAGCAGGGAGCAGAGAGCAGGGAGCAGGGAGCAGAGAGCAGGGAGCAGGGAGCAGGGAGCAGAGAAGCAGGGAGCAGGGAGCAGAGAGCAGAGAGCAGGGAGCAGGGAGCAGAGGGCAGAGGGCAGAGGGCAGAGGGCAGAGGGCAGAGAGCAGAGAGCAGGGAGCAGAGAGCAGAGAGCAGAGAGCAGGGAGCAGGGAGCAGGGAGCAGAGAGCAGAGAGCAGAGAGCAGAAACAGAGAGCAGGGAGCAGGGAGCAGGGAGCAGAGAGCAGAAACAGAGAGCAGGGAGCAGGGAGCAGAGAGCAGAGAGCAGAAACAGAGAGCAGGGAGCAGGGAGCAGGGAGCAGAGAGCAGAAACAGAGAGCAGGGAGCAGGGAGCAGAGAGCAGAAACAGAGAGCAGGGAGCAGGGAGCAGGGAGCAGAGAGCAGAAACAGAGAGCAGGGAGCAGGGAGCAGGGAGCAGAGAGCAGGGAGCAGGGAGCAGGGAGCAGAGAGCAGGGAGCAGAGGAGCAGGGAAGCAGGGAGCAGGGAGCAGAGGAGCAGGGAGCAGAGAGCAGGGAGCAGAGGAGCAGGGAGCAGAGAGCAGAGAGCAGGGAGCAGGGAGCAGAGAGCAGGGAGCAGGGAGCAGGGAGCAGAGAAGCAGGGAGCAGGGAGCAGAGAGCAGAGAGCAGGGAGCAGGGAGCAGGGAGCAGAGGGCAGAGGGCAGAGGGCAGAGAGCAGAGAGCAGGGAGCAGAGAGCAGAGAGCAGAGAGCAGGGAGCAGGGAGCAGAGAGCAGAGAGCAGAGAGCAGAAACAGAGAGCAGGGAGCAGGGAGCAGGGAGCAGAGAGCAGAAACAGAGAGCAGGGAGCAGGGAGCAGAGAGCAGAGAGCAGAAACAGAGAGCAGGGAGCAGGGAGCAGGGAGCAGAGAGCAGAAACAGAGAGCAGGGAGCAGGGAGCAGGGAGCAGAGAGCAGAGAGCAGAAACAGAGAGCAGGGAGCAGGGAGCAGGGAGCAGAGAGCAGAAACAGAGAGCAGGGAGCAGGGAGCAGGGAGCAGAGAGCAGAGAGCAGGGAGCAGGGAGCAGGGAGCAGAGAGCAGAGAGCAGGGAGCAGGGATCAGAGAGCAGAGAGCAGAAACAGAGAGCAGGGAGCAGGGAGCAGAGAGCAGAAACAGAGAGCAGGGAGCAGGGAGCAGGGAGCAGAGAGCAGAAACAGAGAGCAGGGAGCAGGGAGCAGAGAGCAGAAACAGAGAGCAGGGAGCAGGGAGCAGAGAGCAGAAACAGAGAGCAGGGAGCAGAGAGCAGAAACAGAGAGCAGGGAGCAGGGAGCAGGGAGCAGGGAGCAGAAACAGAGAGCAGGGAGCAGGGAGCAGAGAGCAGAAACAGAGAGCAGGGAGCAGGGAGCAGGGAGCAGAGAGCAGAAACAGAGAGCAGGGAGCAGGGAGCAGAGAGCAGAAACAGAGAGCAGGGAGCAGGGAGCAGAGAGCAGAAACAGAGAGCAGGGAGCAGGGAGCAGAGAGCAGAAACAGAGAGCAGGGAGCAGGGAGCAGAGAGCAGAAACAGAGAGCAGGGAGCAGGGAGCAGAGAGCAGAAACAGAGAGCAGAGAGCAGAAACAGAGAGCAGGGAGCAGGGAGCAGGGAGCAGGGAGCAGAGAGCAGAAACAGAGAGCAGGGAGCAGGGAGCAGAGAGCAGAGAGCATGTGTTGGTGTGTTGAGAAGGGAAGGCAATGTCTACTTCTTCACATATGGTTTATTATTCCTATGAAAACACGTCGATGTGAAACGGACAGGTCAAAACTTGGAATTTGGTCACAAGGAAAGTGTACCTGTTGAATGTTGCGTAAAGCTAGTAGGACAGAACCTGCAACATAACCTGTAATATAACCTGTAATATAACCTGCAATATAACCTGCTATATAACCTGTAATATAACCTGTAATATAACCTGCAATATAACCTGCAATATAACCTGCTATATAACCTGTAATATAACCTGTAATATAACCTGTAATATAACCTGTAATATAACCTGCAATATAACCTGCAATATAACCTGTAATATAACCTGTAATATAACCTGCAACATAACCTGTAATATAACCTGCTATATAACCTGTAATATAACCTGTAATATAACCTGCTATATAACCTGCAATATAACCTGTAATATAACCTGTAATATAACCTGTAATATAACCTGCTATATAACCTGCAATATAACCTGTAATATAACCTGTAATATAACCTGTAATATAACCTGTAATATAACCTGTAATATAACCTGCTATATAACCTGTAACATAACCTGTAATATAACCTGCTATATAACCTGCAATATAACCTGTAATATAACCTGTAATATAACCTGTAATATAACCTGTAATATAACCTGTAATATAACCTGTAATATAACCTGTAATATAACCTGCAATATAACCTGTAATATAACCTGTAATATAACCTGTAATATAACCTGTAATATAACCTGCAATATAACCTGCAACATAACCTGCAATATAACCTGCTATATAACCTGTAATATAACCTGTAACATAACCTGTAATATAACCTGCAATATAACCTGCAACATAACCTGCAATATAACCTGCTATATAACCTGTAATATAACCTGTAACATAACCTGTAATATAACCTGCAACATAACCTGCAACATAACCTGCAATATAACCTGTAATATAACCTGTAATATAACCTGTAACATAACCTGTAATATAACCTGCAACATAACCTGCAACATAACCTGCAATATAACCTGTAATATAACCTGTAATATAACCTGTAATATAACCTGTAATATAACCTGTAATATAACCTGCAATATAACCTGCAATATAACCTGCAATATAACCTGCAATATAACCTGCAATATAACCTGCAATATAACCTGTAATATAACCTGCAATATAACCTGCAATATAACCTGTAATATAACCTGCAACATAACCTGCAACATAACCTGCAATATAACCTGTAACATAACCTGTAATATAACCTGCTACATAACCTGCAACATAACCTGTAATATAACCTGTAATATAACCTGCAATATAACCTGCAATATAACCTGTAATATAACCTGTAATATAACCTGTAATATAACCTGTAATATAACCTGTAATATAACCTGCAATATAACCTGTAATATAACCTGTAATATAACCTGTAATATAACCTGTAATATAACCTGCAATATAACCTGTAATATAACCTGTAATATAACCTGCTACATAACCTGCAATATAACCTGCTATATAACCTGTAATATAACCTGTAACATAACCTGTAATATAACCTGCAACATAACCTGCAACATAACCTGCAATATAACCTGTAATATAACCTGTAATATAACCTGTAATATAACCTGTAATATAACCTGCAATATAACCTGCAACATAACCTGCAATATAACCTGCTATATAACCTGCAACATAACCTGCAACATAACCTGTAATATAACCTGTAATATAACCTGTAATATAACCTGTAATATAACCTGTAATATAACCTGTAATATAACCTGCAATATAACCTGTAATATAACCTGCAATATAACCTGCAATATAACCTGCAACATAACCTGCAACATAACCTGCAACATAACCTGCAATATAACCTGTAATATAACCTGTAATATAACCTGCTATATAACCTGTAATATAACCTGCTATATAACCTGTAACATAACCTGCAATATAACCTGCAATATAACCTGCTATATAACCTGTAATATAACCTGTAATATAATATAACCTGCAATATAACCTGCAATATAACCTGCTATATAACCTGTAATATAACCTGTAATATAACCTGCTATATAACCTGTAACATAACCTGCAATATAACCTGTAACATAACCTGTAATATAACCTGCAACATAACCTGCTATATAACCTGTAATATAACCTGTAATATAACCTGCAACATAACCTGCAACATAACCTGTAATATAACCTGTAATATAACCTGCAACATAACCTGCAATATAACCTGTAATATAACCTGTAATATAACCTGCAACATAACCTGTAATATAACCTGCAACATAACCTGCAATATAACCTGTAATATAACCTGCTACATAACCTGCAATATAACCTGCAATATAACCTGTAATATAACCTGCTATATAACCTGTAATATAACCTGTAATATAACCTGCTATATAACCTGCAATATAACCTGTAATATAACCTGTAATATAACCTGCTATATAACCTGTAATATAACCTGTAACATAACCTGTAATATAACCTGCAACATAACCTGCAACATAACCTGCAACATAACCTGTAATATAACCTGTAACATAACCTGTAATATAACCTGCAACATAACCTGCAACATAACCTGCAACATAACCTGTAATATAACCTGTAACATAACCTGTAATATAACCTGTAACATAACCTGTAATATAACCTGCAACATAACCTGCAACATAACCTGTAACATAACCTGTAATATAACCTGCAACATAACCTGCAACATAACCTGCAACATAACCTGTAATATAACCTGCAATATAACCTGTAATATAACCTGTAATATAACCTGTAATATAACCTGCTATATAACCTGTAATATAACCTGTAATATAACCTGCAACATAACCTGCAACATAACCTGCAATATAACCTGCAACATAACCTGCAATATAACCTGTAATATAACCTGCTATATAACCTGCAACATAACCTGTAATATAACCTGCAACATAACCTGCAATATAACCTGCAATATAACCTGCTATATAACCTGCAACATAACCTGTAATATAACCTGTAATATAACCTGTAATATAACCTGCAATATAACCTGTAATATAACCTGTAATATAACCTGTAATATAACCTGTAACATAACCTGTAATATAACCTGCAACATAACCTGCAATATAACCTGTAATATAACCTGCAATATAACCTGCAACATAACCTGCAATATAACCTGTAACATAACCTGCAATATAACCTGCAATATAACCTGCAACATAACCTGCAATATAACCTGTAACATAACCTGTAACATAACCTGCAACATAACCTGCAATATAACCTGTAATATAACCTGCAATATAACCTGCAACATAACCTGCAACATAACCTGTAATATAACCTGTAACATAACCTGCAATATAACCTGCAATATAACCTGTAATATAACCTGCAATATAACCTGTAATATAACCTGCAATATAACCTGTAATATAACCTGCAATATAACCTGTAATATAACCTGTAATATAACCTGCAACATAACCTGTAACATAACCTGCAACATAACCTGCAACATAACCTGCAACATAACCTGTAATATAACCTGTAATATAACCTGTAATATAACCTGCAATATAACCTGCTATATAACCTGTAATATAACCTGTAACATAACCTGCAATATAACCTGTAATATAACCTGCAACATAACCTGCTATATAACCTGCAACATAACCTGCAATATAACCTGTAATATAACCTGTAATATAACCTGCAACATAACCTGCAATATAACCTGTAATATAACCTGTAATATAACCTGCTATATAACCTGTAATATAACCTGTAACATAACCTGTAATATAACCTGCAACATAACCTGCAACATAACCTGCAACATAACCTGTAATATAACCTGCAATATAACCTGTAATATAACCTGCAATATAACCTGTAATATAACCTGTAATATAACCTGCTATATAACCTGCAATATAACCTGCAATATAACCTGTAACATAACCTGCAACATAACCTGCAACATAACCTGCAATATAACCTGCTATATAACCTGTAATATAACCTGCAACATAACCTGCAATAT
Organism: Salvelinus fontinalis; assembly: GCF_029448725.1. NCBI lineage: Eukaryota > Metazoa > Chordata > Actinopteri > Salmoniformes > Salmonidae > Salvelinus > Salvelinus fontinalis. The sequence continues at coordinate 26,870,268 of NC_074700.1, read as the reverse complement.
AACCTGTAATATAACCTGCAATATAACCTGCAACATAACCTGCAACATAACCTGCAACATAACCTGCAATATAACCTGCAACATAACCTGCAATATAACCTGTAATATAACCTGCTATATAACCTGCAACATAACCTGTAATATAACCTGCAACATAACCTGCAATATAACCTGCAATATAACCTGCTATATAACCTGCAACATAACCTGTAATATAACCTGTAATATAACCTGTAATATAACCTGCAATATAACCTGTAATATAACCTGTAATATAACCTGTAATATAACCTGCAATATAACCTGCAATATAACCTGTAACATAACCTGTAATATAACCTGCAACATAACCTGCAATATAACCTGTAATATAACCTGCAATATAACCTGCAACATAACCTGCAATATAACCTGTAACATAACCTGCAATATAACCTGCAATATAACCTGCAACATAACCTGCAATATAACCTGTAACATAACCTGTAACATAACCTGCAACATAACCTGCAATATAACCTGTAATATAACCTGCAATATAACCTGCAACATAACCTGCAACATAACCTGTAATATAACCTGTAACATAACCTGCAATATAACCTGCAATATAACCTGTAATATAACCTGCAATATAACCTGTAATATAACCTGCAATATAACCTGTAATATAACCTGCAATATAACCTGTAATATAACCTGTAATATAACCTGTAATATAACCTGCAACATAACCTGTAACATAACCTGCAATATAACCTGTAATATAACCTGCAATATAACCTGTAATATAACCTGCAATATAACCTGTAATATAACCTGCAATATAACCTGCAATATAACCTGTAATATAACCTGTAATATAACCTGTAATATAACCTGTAACATAACCTGCAACATAACCTGCAATATAACCTGTAATATAACCTGTAATATAACCTGTAATATAACCTGTAATATAACCTGTAATATAACCTGCAACATAACCTGCAATATAACCTGTCCACTTCACTGCATGTTACAGACCAAGGGTAACAAGTGTAACCTGTCCACTTCACTGCATGTTACAGACCAAGGGTAACAAGGTTAACCTGTCCACTTCACTGCATGTTACAGACCAAGGATAACAAGGTTAACCTGTCCACTTCACTGCATGTTACACACCAAGGGTAACAAGGTAACCTGTCCACTTCACTGCATGTTACAGACCAAGGGTAACAAGGTTAACCTGTCCACTTCACTGCATGTTACAGACCAAGGGTAACAAGGTTAACCTGTCCACTTCACTGCATGTTACAGACCAAGGGTAACAAGGTTAACCTGTCCACTTCACTGCATGTTACAGACCAAGGGTAACAAGGTAACCTGTCCACTTCACTGCATGTTACAGACCAAGGGTAACAAGGTTAACCTGTCCACTTCACTGCATGTTACAGACCAAGGGTAACAAGGTTAACCTGTCCACTTCACTGCATGTTACAGACCAAGGGTAACAAGGTTAACCTGTCCACTTCACTGCATGTTACAGACCAAGGGTAACAAGGTTAACCTGTCCACTTCACTGCATGTTACAGACCAAGGGTAACAAGGTTAACCTGTCCACTTCACTGCATGTTACAGACCAAGGGTAACAAGGTTAACCTGTCCACTTCACTGCATGTTACACACCAAGGGTAACAAGGTTAACCTGTCCACTTCACTGCATGTTACACACCAAGGGTAACAAGGTTAACCTGTCCACTTCACTGCATGTTACACACCAAGGGTAACAAGGTTAACCTGTCCACTTCACTGCATGTTACAGACCAAGGGTAACAAGGTTAACCTGTCCACTTCACTGCATGTTACAGACCAAGGGTAACAAGGGTAACCTGTCCACTTCACTGCATGTTACACACCAAGGGTAACAAGGTTAACCTGTCCACTTCACTGCATGTTACAGACCAAGGGTAACAAGGTTAACCTGTCCACTTCACTGCATGTTACAGACCAAGGGTAACAAGGTTAACCTGTCCACTTCACTGCATGTTACACACCAAGGGTAACAAGGTTAACCTGTCCACTTCACTGCATGTTACACACCAAGGGTAACAAGGTTAACCTGTCCACTTCACTGCATGTTACAGACCAAGGGTAACAAGGTTAACCTGTCCACTTCACTGCATGTTACAGACCAAGGGTAACAAGGTAACCTGTCCACTTCACTGCATGTTACAGACCAAGGGTAACAAGGTAACCTGTCCACTTCACTGCATGTTACAGACCAAGGGTAACAAGGGTAACCTGTCCACTTCACTGCATGTTACAGACCAAGGGTAACAAGGTTAACCTGTCCACTTCACTGCATGTTACACACCAAGGGTAACAAGGTTAACCTGTCCACTTCACTGCATGTTACAGACCAAGGGTAACAAGGTAACCTGTCCACTTCACTGCATGTTACAGACCAAGGGTAACAAGGTAACCTGTCCACTTCACTGCATGTTACAGACCAAGGGTAACAAGGTTAACCTGTCCACTTCACTGCATGTTACACACCAAGGGTAACCATGAAGTTGGAGGTTTGAGAATCTCCTTCTAACGCAGCCATCTCAATACGAGATCCTTTCTGGGTACAAATGAAATACAGTACCTTCATCTCAATATGAGATCCTTTCTGGGTACAAATGAAATACAGTACCTTCATCTCAATATGAGATCCTTTCTGGGTACAAATTAAATACAGTACCTTCATCTCAATATGAGATCCTTTCTGGGTACAAATTAAATACCTCAGCCAGTCTTTTTAAATAGCTGTGAAACTAGAAGAGCAAAATTTTCACAATTTCACAGTATTATTCCAACCTCATACTGTGGAAACATACACTGAGTGGACAAAACTTTAAGAACACACATACTGTAGACTGACCAGGTGAATCCAGGTGAAAGCTATGATCCCTTATTGAAGTCACCTGTTACACCCACTGCAATCAGTGTAGATGGTAGTGACTTCTCCAGGTCAGACTGGTGGAGAAACCAGGGTTTATTTATGTCCTTCGGAACAATTATACAACTGACAATAGCTGTGTGTGTTACCTACAGCAGGGTGTGTGTGTGTGTGTGTTACCTACAGCAGGGTGTGTGTTACCTACAGCAGGGTGTGTGTGTGTGTGTGTTACCTACAGCAGTGTGTGTGTTACCTACAGCAGGGTGTGTGTTACCTACAGCAGGGTGTGTGTTACCTACAGCAGGGTGTGTGTTACCTACAGCAGGGTGTGTGTGTGTGTTACCTACAGCAGGATGTGTGTGTGTGTGTGTTACCTACAGCAGGGTGTGTGTTACCTACAGCAGGGTGTGTGTTACCTACAGCAGGGTGTGTGTTACCTACAGCAGGGTGTGTGTGTTACCTACAGCAGGGTGTGTGTTACCTACAGCAGGGTGTGTGTTACCTACAGCAGGATGTGTGTGTGTGTGTGTTACCTACAGCAGGGTGTGTGTGTTACCTACAGCAGGGTGTGTGTGTTACCTACAGCAGGGTGTGTGTTACCTACAGCAGGGTGTGTGTGTTACCTACAGCAGGGTGTGTGTTACCTACAGCAGGGTGTGTGTTACCTACAGCAGGGTGTGTGTGTGTGTTACCTACAGCAGGGTGTGTGTGTGTGTTACCTACAGCAGGGTGTGTGTTACCTACAGCAGGGTGTGTGTGTGTTACCTACAGCAGGGTGTGTGTGTGTGTTACCTACAGCAGGGTGTGTGTGTGTGTTACCTACAGCAGGGTGTGTGTTACCTACAGCAGGGTGTGTGTGTGTTACCTACAGCAGGGTGTGTGTTACCTACAGCAGGGTGTGTGTGTGTTACCTACAGCAGGGTGTGTGTTACCTACAGCAGGGTGTGTGTGTTACCTACAGCAGGGTGTGTGTGTGTGTTTCCTACAGCAGGGTGTGTGTGTGTGTTACCTACAGCAGGGTGTGTGTGTGTTACCTACAGCAGGGTGTGTGTGTGTTACCTACAGCAGGGTGTGTGTGTTACCTACAGCAGGGTGTGTGTGTTACCTACAGCAGGGTGTGTGTGTTAACTACAGCAGGGTGTGTGTGTGTGTTTCCTACAGCAGGGTGTGTGTGTGTGTTACCTACAGCAGGGTGTGTGTGTGTTACCTACAGCAGGGTGTGTGTGTGTGTTTCCTACAGCAGGTGTGTGTGTTACCTACAGCAGGGTGTGTGTTACCTACAGCAGGGTGTGTGTTACCTACAGCAGGGTGTGTGTTACCTACAGCAGGGTGTGTGTTACCTACAGCAGGGTGTGTGTTACCTACAGCAGGGTGTGTGTTACCTACAGCAGGGTGTGTGTTACCTACAGCAGGGTGTGTGTTACCTACAGCAGGGTGTGTGTGTGTTTCCTACAGCAGGGTGTGTGTGTGTGTTTCCTACAGCAGGGTGTGTGTGTGTTACCTACAGCAGGGTGTGTGTGTGTTACCTACAGCAGGGTGTGTGTTACCTACAGCAGGGTGTGTGTGTGTTACCTACAGCAGGGTGTGTGTGTGTGTGTTACCTACAGCAGGGTGTGTGTGTGTGTGTGTTACCTACAGCAGGGTGTGTGTGTGTTACCTACAGCAGGGTGTGTGTGTGTTTCCTACAGCAGGGTGTGTGTGTTACCTACAGCAGGGTGTGTGTGTTACCTACAGCAGGGTGTGTGTGTGTGTTACCTACAGCAGGGTGTGTGTTACCTACAGCAGGGTGTGTGTTACCTACAGCAGGGTGTGTGTTACCTACAGCAGGGTGTGTGTGTGTGTGTGTTATCTACAGCAGGGTGTGTGTGTTACCTACAGCAGGGTGTGTGTGTGTTACCTACAGCAGGGTGTGTGTGTGTACCTACAGCAGGGTGTGTGTGTGTTACCTACAGCAGGGTGTGTGTTACCTACAGCAGGGTGTGTGTGTGTTACCTACAGCAGGGTGTGTGTGTGTTACCTACAGCAGGGTGTGTGTGTGTTACCTACAGCAGGGTGTGTGTGTTACCTACAGCAGGGTGTGTGTGTTACCTACAGCAGGGTGTGTGTGTGTGTGTGTTACCTACAGCAGGGTGTGTGTGTGTTACCTACAGCAGGGCGTGTGTTACCTACAGCAGGGTGTGTGTTACCTACAGCAGGGTGTGTGTGTGTTACCTACAGCAGGGTGTGTGTGTGTGTGTTACCTACAGAAGGATGTGTGTTACCTACAGCAGGGTGTGTGTGTGTTACCTACAGCAGGGTGTGTGTTACCTACAGCAGGGTGTGTGTGTGTTACCTACAGCAGGGTGTGTGTGTGTGTGTTACCTACAGCAGGGTGTGTGTGTGTGTGTGTTACCTACAGCAGGGTGTGTGTTACCTACAGCAGGGTGTGTGTGTTACCTACAGCAGGGTGTGTGTGTTACCTACAGCAGGGTGTGTGTGTGTTACCTACAGCAGGGTGTGTGTGTTACCTACAGCAGGGTGTGTGTTACCTACAGCAGGGTGTGTGTGTGTTACCTACAGCAGGGTGTGTGTGTGTTACCTACAGCAGGGTGTGTGTGTGTGTTATCTACAGCAGGGTGTGTGTGTGTACCTACAGCAGGGTGTGTGTTACCTACAGCAGGGGGTGTGTTACCTACAGCAGGGTGTGTGTGTGTGTGTTACCTACAGCAGGGTGTGTGTGTTACCTACAGCAGGGTGTGTGTGTGTGTTACCTACAGCAGGGTGTGTGTGTGTGTGTTACCTACAGCAGGGTGTGTGTGTTACCTACAGCAGGGTGTGTGTGTGTGTTACCTACAGCAGGGTGTGTGTGTGTGTGTTACCTACAGCAGGGTGTGTGTGTTACCTACAGCAGGGGGTGTGTGTGTGTTATCTACAGCAGGGTGTGTGTGTGTGTGTTACCTACAGCAGGGTGTGTGTGTGTGTGTTACCTACAGCAGGGTGTGTGTGTGTTACCTACAGCAGGGTGTGTGTGTGTTACCTACAGCAGGGTGTGTGTGTGTTTCCTACAGCAGGGTGTGTGTGTTACCTACAGCAGGGTGTGTGTGTTACCTACAGCAGGGTGTGTGTTACCTACAGCAGGGTGTGTGTGTTACCTACAGCAGGGTGTGTGTGTTACCTACAGCAGGGTGTGTGTGTTTCCTACAGCAGGGTGTGTGTGTGTTACCTACAGCAGGGTGTGTGTTACCTACAGCAGGGTGTGTGTGTGTTACCTACAGCAGGGTGTGTGTTTGTGTGTGTGTGTTACCTACAGCAGGGTGTGTGTGTTTCCTACAGCAGGGTGTGTGTTACCTACAGCAGGGTGTGTGTGTGTGTTACCTACAGCAGGGTGTGTGTTACCTACAGCAGGGTGTGTGTTACCTACAGCAGGGTGTGTGTTACCTACAGCAGGGTGTGTGTTTGTGTGTGTGTGTTACCTACAGCAGGGTGTGTGTTACCTACAGCAGGGTGTGTGTGTGTGTTTCCTACAGCAGGGTGTGTGTTACCTACAGCAGGGTGTGTGTGTGTGTTACCTACAGCAGGGTGTGTGTGTGTGTTTCCTACAGCAGGGTGTGTGTTACCTACAGCAGGGTGTGTGTGTGTTACCTACAGCAGGGTGTGTGTGTGTGTTACCTACAGCAGGGTGTGTGTGTGTTACCTACAGCAGGGTGTGTGTTACCTACAGCAGGGTGTGTGTGTGTTACCTACAGCAGGGTGTGTGTGTGTTTCCTACAGCAGGGTGTGTGTGTGTTACCTACAGCAGGGTGTGTGTGTTACCTACAGCAGGGTGTGTGTTACCTACAGCAGGGTGTGTGTGTGTTTCCTACAGCAGGGTGTGTGTGTGTTACCTACAGCAGGGTGTGTGTTACCTACAGCAGGGTGCGTGTTACCTACAGCAGGGTGTGTGTGTTACCTACAGCAGGGTGTGTGTTACCTACAGCAGGGTGCGTGTTACCTACAGCAGGGTGTGTGTGTTACCTACAGCAGGGTGTGTGTTACCTACAGCAGGGTGTGTGTGTGTTACCTACAGCAGGGTGTGTGTGTGTTACCTACAGCAGGGTGTGTGTGTGTTACCTACAGCAGGGTGTGTGTGTGTTACCTACAGCAGGGTGTGTGTTACCTACAGCAGGGTGTGTGTGTGTTACCTACAGCAGGGTGTGTGTGTGTTTCCTACAGCAGGGTGTGTGTGTGTTACCTACAGCAGGGTGTGTGTGTGTTACCTACAGCAGGGTGTGTGTGTGTTACCTACAGCAGGGTGTGTGTGTGTTACCTACAGCAGTGTGTGTGTTACCTACAGCAGGGTGTGTGTGTTTCCTACAGCAGGGTGTGTGTGTGTTACCTACAGCAGGGTGTGTGTGTTACCTACAGCAGGGTGTGTGTGTGTTACCTACAGCAGGGTGTGTGTTACCTACAGCAGGGTGTGTGTGTGTTACCTACAGCAGGGTGTGTGTGTGTTACCTACAGCAGGGTGTGTGTGTGTTACCTACAGCAGGGTGTGTGTGTTACCTACAGCAGGGTGTGTGTGTGTTACCTACAGCAGGGTGTGTGTGTTACCTACAGCAGGGTGTGTGTGTTACCTACAGCAGGGTGTGTGTGTTACCTACAGCAGGGTGTGTGTTACCTACAGCAGGGTGTGTGTTACCTACAGCAGGGTGTGTGTGTGTTACCTACAGCAGGGTGTGTGTGTGTTACCTACAGCAGGGTGTGTGTGTGTTACCTACAGCAGGGTGTGTGTTACCTACAGCAGGGTGTGTGTTACCTACAGCAGGGTGTGTGTGTTTCCTACAGCAGGGTGGGTGTGTGTTACCTACAGCAGGGTGTGTGTGTGTTACCTACAGCAGGGTGTGTGTGTGTTACCTACAGCAGGGTGTGTGTTACCTACAGCAGGGTGTGTGTTACCTACAGCAGGGTGTGTGTTACCTACAGCAGGGTGTGTGTGTGTTACCTACAGCAGGGTGTGTGTTTGTGTGTGTGTGTTACCTACAGCAGGGTGTGTGTGTGTTACCTACAGCAGGGTGTGTGTGTTACCTACAGCAGGGTGTGTGTGTGTTACCTGCAGCAGGGTGTGTGTTACCTACAGCAGGGTGTGTGTGTGTTACCTACAGCAGGGTGTGTGTGTGTTACCTACAGCAGGGTGTGTGTTACCTACAGCAGGGTGTGTGTGTGTTTCCTACAGCAGGGTGTGTGTGTGTTACCTACAGCAGGGTGTGTGTTACCTACAGCAGGGTGTGTGTGTGTTACCTACAGCAGGGTGTGTGTGTGTTACCTACAGCAGGGTGTGTGTTACCTACAGCAGGGTGTGTGTGTGTTACCTACAGCAGGGTGTGTGTGTGTTTCCTACAGCAGGGTGTGTGTGTGTTACCTACAGCAGGGTGTGTGTTACCTACAGCAGGGTGTGTGTTACCTACAGCAGGGTGTGTGTGTGTTACCTACAGCAGGGTGTGTGTTACCTACAGCAGGGTGTGTGTTTGTGTGTGTGTGTTACCTACAGCAGGGTGTGTGTTTGTGTGTGTGTGTTACCTACAGCAGGGTGTGTGTGTTTCATACAGCAGGGTGTGTGTTACCAACAGCAGGGTGTGTGTGTGTTACCTACAGCAGGGTGTGTGTGTGTTACCTACAGCAGGGTGTGTGTTTGTGTGTGAGTGTTACCTACAGCAGGGTGTGTGTTACCTACAGCAGGGTGTGTGTGTTACCTACAGCAGGGTGTGTGTTACCTACAGCAGGGTGTGTGTGTGTGTTTCCTACAGCAGGGTGTGTGTTACCTACAGCAGGGTGTGTGTGTGTGTTACCTACAGCAGGGTGTGTGTGTGTGTTTCCTACAGCAGGGTGTGTGTTACCTACAGCAGGGTGTGTGTGTGTTACCTACAGCAGGGTGTGTGTGTGTGTTACCTACAGCAGGGTGTGTGTGTGTGTGTTACCTACAGCAGGGTGTGTGTTACCTACAGCAGGGTGTGTGTTACCTACAGCAGGGTGTGTGTGTTTCCTACAGCAGGGTGTGTGTGTGTTACCTACAGCAGGGTGTGTGTGTGTTTCCTACAGCAGGGTGTGTGTGTGTTTCCTACAGCAGGGTGTGTGTTACCTACAGCAGGGTGTGTGTGTGTGTTACCTACAGCAGGGTGTGTGTGTTACCTACAGCAGGGTGTGTGTGTGTTTCCTACAGCAGGGTGTGTGTGTTACCTACAGCAGGGTGTGTGTGTGTTTCCTACAGCAGGGTGTGTGTGTGTTACCTACAGCAGGGTGTGTGTGTGTTTCCTACAGCAGGGTGTGTGTGTGTTACCTACAGCAGGGTGTGTGTGTTACCTACAGCAGGGTGTGTGTTACCTACAGCAGGGTGTGTGTTACCTACAGCAGGGTGTGTGTGTGTTTCCTACAGCAGGGTGTGTGTGTGTGTTACCTACAGCAGGGTGTGTGTGTGTTTCCTACAGCAGGGTGTGTGTTACCTACAGCAGGGTGTGTGTTACCTACAGCAGGGTGTGTGTTACCTACAGCAGGGTGTGTGTTACCTACAGCAGGGTGTGTGTGTTACCTACAGCAGGGTGTGTGTTACCTACAGCAGGGTGTGTGTGTTTCCTACAGCAGGGTGTGTGTGTTTCCTACAGCAGGGTGTGTGTGTGTGTGTTACCTACAGCAGGGTGTGTGTTACCTACAGCAGGGTGTGTGTTACCTACAGCAGGGTGTGTGTTACCTACAGCAGGGTGTGTGTGTTACCTACAGCAGGGTGTGTGTTACCTACAGCAGGGTGTGTGTGTTTCCTACAGCAGGGTGTGTGTGTTTCCTACAGCAGGGTGTGTGTGTGTGTGTTACCTACAGCAGGGTGTGTGTTACCTACAGCAGGGTGCGTGTTACCTACAGCAGGGTGTGTGTTACCTACAGAAGGGTGTGTGTGTGTTTCCTTCAGCAGGGTGTGTGTGTGTTACCTACAGCAGGGTGTGTGTGTGTTACCTACAGCAGGGTGTGTGTGTTACCTACAGCAGGGTGTGTGTGTTACCTACAGCAGGGTGTGTGTTACCTACAGCACGGTGTGTGTTACCTACAGCAGGGTGTGTGTTACCTACAGCAGGGTGTGTGTGTGTTACCTACAGCAGGGTGTGTGTGTGTTACCTACAGCAGGGTGTGTGTGTGTGTTACCTACAGCAGGGTGTGTGTGTGTTACCTACAGCAGGGTGTGTGTGTGTGTTACCTACAGCAGGGTGTGTGTTACCTACAGCAGGGTGTGTGTTACCTACAGCAGGGTGTGTGTGTTTCCTACAGCAGGGTGTGTGTGTGTTACCTACAGCAGGGTGTGTGTGTGTTACCTACAGCAGGGTGTGTGTGTGTGTTACCTACAGCAGGGTGTGTGTGTGTGTTACCTACAGCAGGGTGTGTGTGTGTTTCCTACAGCAGGGTGTGTGTGTTACCTACAGCAGGGTGTGTGTGTTACCTACAGCAGGGTGTGTGTTACCTACAGCAGGGTGTGTGTTACCTACAGCAGGGTGTGTGTTACCTACAGCAGGGTGTGTGTGTTACCTACAGCAGGGTGTGTGTGTTACCTACAGCAGGGTGTGTGTGTGTTACCTACAGCAGGGTGTGTGTGTTACCTACAGCAGGGTGTGTGTTACCTACAGCAGGGTGTGTGTGTGTTACCTACAGCAGGGTGTGTGTTACCTACAGCAGGGTGTGTGTGTTACCTACAGCAGGGTGTGTGTGTGTTACCTACAGCAGGGTGTGTGTGTTACCTACAGCAGGGTGTGTGTGTTACCTACAGCAGGGTGTGTGTTTCCTACAGCAGGGTGTGTGTGTTACCTACAGCAGGGTGTGTGTGTTACCTACAGCAGGGTGTGTGTGTGTTACCTACAGCAGGGTGTGTGTGTTACCTACAGCAGGGTGTGTGTGTTTCCTACAGCAGGGTGTGTGTGTGTGTTACCTACAGCAGGGTGTGTGTTACCTACAGCAGGGTGTGTGTGTTACCTACAGCAGGGTGTGTGTGTTTCCTACAGCAGGGTGTGTGTGTTTCCTACAGCAGGGTGTGTGTGTTTACCTACAGCAGGGTGTGTGTGTTTCCTACAGCAGGGTGTGTGTGTGTACCTACAGCAGGGTGTGTGTTACCTACAGCAGGGTGTGTGTGTGTTACCTACAGCAGGGTGTGTGTGTTTCCTACAGCAGGGTGTGTGTGTGTACCTACAGCAGGGTGTGTGTTACCTACAGCAGGGTGTGTGTGTTACCTACAGCAGGGTGTGTGTTACCTACAGCAGGGTGTGTGTGTGTGTTACCTACAGCAGGGTGTGTGTGTGTGTTACCTACAGCAGGGTGTGTGTTACCTACAGCAGGGTGTGTGTGTTACCTACAGCAGGGTGTGTGTGTGTTACCTACAGCAGGGTGTGTGTGTGTTACCTACAGCAGGGTGTGTGTGTTACCTACAGCAGGGTGTGTGTGTTACCTACAGCAGGGTGTGTGTGTGTTACCTACAGCAGGGTGTGTGTTACCTACAGCAGGGTGTGTGTGTGTTACCTACAGCAGGGTGTGTGTGTGTTTCCTACAGCAGGGTGTGTGTTACCTACAGCAGGGTGTGTGTGTTACCTACAGCAGGGTGTGTGTTACCTACAGCAGGGTGTGTGTGTTACCTACAGCAGGGTGTGTGTTACCTACAGCAGGGTGTGTGTGTTACCTACAGCAGGGTGTGTGTGTGTTACCTACAGCAGGGTGTGTGTTACCTACAGCAGGGTGTGTGTTACCTACAGCAGGGTTTGTGTTTCCTACAGCAGGGTGTGTGTGTGTTACCTACAGCAGGGTGTGTGTTACCTACAGCAGGGTGTGTGTGTGTGTGTTACCTACAGCAGGGTGTGTGTTACCTACAGCAGGGTGTGTGTGTTACCTACAGCAGGGTGTGTGTGTGTTACCTACAGCAGGGTGTGTGTGTGTGTGTTACCTACAGCAGGGTGTGTGTTACCTACAGCAGGGTGTGTGTGTGTTACCTACAGCAGGGTGTGTGTGTGTTACCTACAGCAGGGTGTGTGTGTGTACCTACAGCAGGGTGTGTGTGTTACCTACAGCAGGGTGTGTGTGTTACCTACAGCAGGGTGTGTGTGTGTACCTACAGCAGGGTGTGTGTTACCTACAGCAGGGTGTGTGTGTTACCTACAGCAGGGTGTGTGTGTTACCTACAGCAGGGTGTGTGTTACCTACAGCAGGGTGTGTGTTTCCTACAGCAGGGTGTGTGTGTGTTACCTACAGCAGGGTGTGTGTGTGTTTCCTACAGCAGGGTGTGTGTTACCTAGAGCAGGGTGTGTGTTACCTACAGCAGGGTGTGTGTTACCTACAGCAGGGTGTGTGTGTGTTTCCTACAGCAGGGTGTGTGTGTGTTACCTACAGCAGGGTGTGTGTGTTACCTACAGCAGGGTGTGTGTGTGTTACCTACAGCAGGGTGTGTGTGTGTTACCTACAGCAGGGTGTGTGTGTTACCTACAGCAGGGTGTGTGTGTTACCTACAGCAGGGTGTGTGTGTGTGTTTCCTACAGCAGGGTGTGTGTGTGTGTTACCTACAGCAGGGTGTGTGTGTTACCTACAACAGGGTGTGTGTGTGTTACCTACAGCAGGGTGTGTGTGTGTGTGTTACCTACAGCAGGGTGTGTGTGTGGTGTGTGTGTTACCTACAGCAGGGTGTGTGTGTGTGTTACCTACAGCAGGGTGTGTGTGTGTTACCTACAGCAGGGTGTGTGTTACCTACAGCAGGGTGTGTGTGTGTTACCTACAGCAGGGTGTGTGTGTGTTACCTACAGCAGGGTGTGTGTGTGTTACCTACAGCAGGGTGTGTGTTACCTACAGCAGGGTGTGTGTGTTACCTACAGCAGGGTGTGTGTGTTACCTACAGCAGGGTGTGTGTTACCTACAGCAGGGTGTGTGTTACCTACAGCAGGGTGTGTGTTACCTACAGCAGGGTGTGTGTTACCTACAGCAGGGTGTGTGTGTGTTACCTACAGCAGGGTGTGTGTGTGTTACCTACAGCAGGGTGTGTGTTACCTACAGCAGGGTGTGTGTTACCTACAGCAGGGTGTGTGTTACCTACAGCAGGGTGTGTGTGTGTGTGTTACCTACAGCAGGGTGTGTGTGTGTTACCTACAGCAGGGTGTGTGTGTGTTACCTACAGCAGGGTGTGTGTTTCCTACAGCAGGGTGTGTGTGTGTTACCTACAGCAGGGTGTGTGTGTGTTACCTACAGCAGGGTGTGTGTGTGTTACCTACAGCAGGGTGTGTGTGTGTTACCTACAGCAGGGTGTGTGTTACCTACAGCAGGGTGTGTGTGTTACCTACAGCAGGGTGTGTGTGTTACCTACAGCAGGGTGTGTGTGTTACCTACAGCAGGGTGTGTGTTACCTACAGCAGGGTGTGTGTTACCTACAGCAGGGTGTGTGTTACCTACAGCAGGGTGTGTGTTACCTACAGCAGGGTGTGTGTTACCTACAGCAGGGTGTGTGTTACCTACAGCAGGGTGTGTGTTACCTACAGCAGGGTGTGTGTGTGTTACCTACAGCAGGGTGTGTGTGTGTTACCTACAGCAGGGTGTGTGTGTGTTACCTACAGCAGGGTGTGTGTGTGTTACCTACAGCAGGGTGTGTGTGTGTTACCTACAGCAGGGTGTGTGTGTGTTACCTACAGCAGGGTGTGTGTTACCTACAGCAGGGTGTGTGTGTTACCTACAGCAGGGTGTGTGTGTGTTACCTACAGCAGGGTGTGTGTTACCTACAGCAGGGTGTGTGTTACCTACAGCAGGGTTTGTGTTTCCTACAGCAGGGTGTGTGTGTGTTACCTACAGCAGGGTGTGTGTTACCTACAGCAGGGTGTGTGTGTGTGTGTTACCTACAGCAGGGTGTGTGTTACCTACAGCAGGGTGTGTGTGTTACCTACAGCAGGGTGTGTGTGTGTTACCTACAGCAGGGTGTGTGTGTGTGTGTTACCTACAGCAGGGTGTGTGTTACCTACAGCAGGGTGTGTGTGTGTTACCTACAGCAGGGTGTGTGTGTGTTACCTACAGCAGGGTGTGTGTGTGTACCTACAGCAGGGTGTGTGTGTTACCTACAGCAGGGTGTGTGTGTTACCTACAGCAGGGTGTGTGTGTGTACCTACAGCAGGGTGTGTGTTACCTACAGCAGGGTGTGTGTGTTACCTACAGCAGGGTGTGTGTGTTACCTACAGCAGGGTGTGTGTTACCTACAGCAGGGTGTGTGTTTCCTACAGCAGGGTGTGTGTGTGTTACCTACAGCAGGGTGTGTGTGTGTTTCCTACAGCAGGGTGTGTGTTACCTAGAGCAGGGTGTGTGTTACCTACAGCAGGGTGTGTGTTACCTACAGCAGGGTGTGTGTGTGTTTCCTACAGCAGGGTGTGTGTGTGTTACCTACAGCAGGGTGTGTGTGTTACCTACAGCAGGGTGTGTGTGTGTTACCTACAGCAGGGTGTGTGTGTGTTACCTACAGCAGGGTGTGTGTGTTACCTACAGCAGGGTGTGTGTGTTACCTACAGCAGGGTGTGTGTGTGTGTTTCCTACAGCAGGGTGTGTGTGTGTGTTACCTACAGCAGGGTGTGTGTGTTACCTACAACAGGGTGTGTGTGTGTTACCTACAGCAGGGTGTGTGTGTGTGTGTTACCTACAGCAGGGTGTGTGTGTGTGTGTGTGTGTTACCTACAGCAGGGTGTGTGTGTGTGTGTTACCTACAGCAGGGTGTGTGTGTGTTACCTACAGCAGGGTGTGTGTTACCTACAGCAGGGTGTGTGTGTGTTACCTACAGCAGGGTGTGTGTGTGTTACCTACAGCAGGGTGTGTGTGTGTTACCTACAGCAGGGTGTGTGTTACCTACAGCAGGGTGTGTGTGTTACCTACAGCAGGGTGTGTGTGTTACCTACAGCAGGGTGTGTGTTACCTACAGCAGGGTGTGTGTTACCTACAGCAGGGTGTGTGTTACCTACAGCAGGGTGTGTGTTACCTACAGCAGGGTGTGTGTGTGTTACCTACAGCAGGGTGTGTGTGTGTTACCTACAGCAGGGTGTGTGTTACCTACAGCAGGGTGTGTGTTACCTACAGCAGGGTGTGTGTTACCTACAGCAGGGTGTGTGTGTGTGTGTTACCTACAGCAGGGTGTGTGTGTGTTACCTACAGCAGGGTGTGTGTGTGTTACCTACAGCAGGGTGTGTGTTTCCTACAGCAGGGTGTGTGTGTGTTACCTACAGCAGGGTGTGTGTGTGTTACCTACAGCAGGGTGTGTGTGTGTTACCTACAGCAGGGTGTGTGTGTGTTACCTACAGCAGGGTGTGTGTTACCTACAGCAGGGTGTGTGTGTTACCTACAGCAGGGTGTGTGTGTTACCTACAGCAGGGTGTGTGTGTTACCTACAGCAGGGTGTGTGTTACCTACAGCAGGGTGTGTGTTACCTACAGCAGGGTGTGTGTTACCTACAGCAGGGTGTGTGTTACCTACAGCAGGGTGTGTGTTACCTACAGCAGGGTGTGTGTTACCTACAGCAGGGTGTGTGTTACCTACAGCAGGGTGTGTGTGTGTTACCTACAGCAGGGTGTGTGTGTGTTACCTACAGCAGGGTGTGTGTGTGTTACCTACAGCAGGGTGTGTGTGTGTTACCTACAGCAGGGTGTGTGTTACCTACAGCAGGGTGTGTGTGTGTTACCTACAGCAGGGTGTGTGTGTGTTACCTACAGCAGGGTGTGTGTTACCTACAGCAGGGTGTGTGTTACCTACAGCAGGGTGTGTGTTACCTACAGCAGGGTGTGTGTGTGTGTTACCTACAGCAGGGTGTGTGTGTGTTACCTACAGCAGGGTGTGTGTGTGTTACCTACAGCAGGGTGTGTGTTTCCTACAGCAGGGTGTGTGTGTGTTACCTACAGCAGGGTGTGTGTGTGTTACCTACAGCAGGGTGTGTGTGTGTTACCTACAGCAGGGTGTGTGTTACCTACAGCAGGGTGTGTGTGTGTTACCTACAGCAGGGTGTGTGTTACCTACAGCAGGGTGTGTGTTACCTACAGCAGGGTGTGTGTTACCTACAGCAGGGTGTGTGTTACCTACAGCAGGGTGTGTGTTACCTACAGCAGGGTGTGTGTGTTACCTACAGCAGGGTGTGTGTGTTTCCTACAGCAGGGTGTGTGTGTTTCCTACAGCAGGGTGTGTGTGTTTACCTACAGCAGGGTGTGTGTGTTTCCTACAGCAGGGTGTGTGTGTGTACCTACAGCAGGGTGTGTGTTACCTACAGCAGGGTGTGTGTGTGTTACCTACAGCAGGGTGTGTGTGTTTCCTACAGCAGGGTGTGTGTGTGTACCTACAGCAGGGTGTGTGTTACCTACAGCAGGGTGTGTGTGTTACCTACAGCAGGGTGTGTGTTACCTACAGCAGGGTGTGTGTGTGTGTTACCTACAGCAGGGTGTGTGTGTGTGTTACCTACAGCAGGGTGTGTGTTACCTACAGCAGGGTGTGTGTGTTACCTACAGCAGGGTGTGTGTGTGTTACCTACAGCAGGGTGTGTGTGTGTTACCTACAGCAGGGTGTGTGTGTGTTACCTACAGCAGGGTGTGTGTGTTACCTACAGCAGGGTGTGTGTGTTACCTACAGCAGGGTGTGTGTGTGTTACCTACAGCAGGGTGTGTGTGTTACCTACAGCAGGGTGTGTGTGTGTTACCTGCAGCAGGGTGTGTGTTACCTACAGCAGGGTGTGTGTGTGTTACCTACAGCAGGGTGTGTGTGTGTTACCTACAGCAGGGTGTAAGTTACCTACAGCAGGGTGTGTGTGTGTTTCCTACAGCAGGGTGTGTGTGTGTTACCTACAGCAGGGTGTGTGTTACCTACAGCAGGGTGTGTGTGTGTTACCTACAGCAGGGTGTGTGTGTGTTACCTACAGCAGGGTGTGTGTTACCTACAGCAGGGTGTGTGTGTGTTACCTACAGCAGGGTGTGTGTGTGTTTCCTACAGCAGGGTGTGTGTTACCTACAGCAGGGTGTGTGTGTTACCTACAGCAGGGTGTGTGTTACCTACAGCAGGGTGTGTGTGTTACCTACAGCAGGGTGTGTGTTACCTACAGCAGGGTGTGTGTGTTACCTACAGCAGGGTGTGTGTGTGTTACCTACAGCAGGGTGTGTGTTACCTACAGCAGGGTGTGTGTTACCTACAGCAGGGTGTGTGTTACCTACAGCAGGGTGTGTGTGTGTGTTACCTACAGCAGGGTGTGTGTGTGTTACCTACAGCAGGGTGTGTGTGTGTTACCTACAGCAGGGTGTGTGTTTCCTACAGCAGGGTGTGTGTGTGTTACCTACAGCAGGGTGTGTGTGTGTTACCTACAGCAGGGTGTGTGTGTGTTACCTACAGCAGGGTGTGTGTTACCTACAGCAGGGTGTGTGTGTGTTACCTACAGCAGGGTGTGTGTTACCTACAGCAGGGTGTGTGTTACCTACAGCAGGGTGTGTGTTACCTACAGCAGGGTGTGTGTTACCTACAGCAGGGTGTGTGTTACCTACAGCAGGGTGTGTGTGTTACCTACAGCAGGGTGTGTGTGTTTCCTACAGCAGGGTGTGTGTGTTTCCTACAGCAGGGTGTGTGTTACCTACAGCAGGGTGTGTGTTACCTACAGCAGGGTGTGTGTTACCTACAGCAGGGTGTGTGTTACCTACAGCAGGGTGTGTGTTACCTACAGCAGGGTGTGTGTGTTACCTACAGCAGGGTGTGTGTGTTTACCTACAGCAGGGTGTGTGTGTTTCCTACAGCAGGGTGTGTGTGTGTACCTACAGCAGGGTGTGTGTTACCTACAGCAGGGTGTGTGTGTGTTACCTACAGCAGGGTGTGTGTGTTTCCTACAGCAGGGTGTGTGTGTGTACCTACAGCAGGGTGTGTGTTACCTACAGCAGGGTGTGTGTGTTACCTACAGCAGGGTGTGTGTTACCTACAGCAGGGTGTGTGTGTGTGTTACCTACAGCAGGGTGTGTGTGTGTGTTACCTACAGCAGGGTGTGTGTTACCTACAGCAGGGTGTGTGTGTTACCTACAGCAGGGTGTGTGTGTGTTACCTACAGCAGGGTGTGTGTGTGTTACCTACAGCAGGGTGTGTGTGTGTTACCTACAGCAGGGTGTGTGTGTTACCTACAGCAGGGTGTGTGTGTTACCTACAGCAGGGTGTGTGTGTGTTACCTACAGCAGGGTGTGTGTGTTACCTACAGCAGGGTGTGTGTGTGTTACCTACAGCAGGGTGTGTGTTACCTACAGCAGGGTGTGTGTGTGTTACCTACAGCAGGGTGTGTGTGTGTTACCTACAGCAGGGTGTGTGTTACCTACAGCAGGGTGTGTGTGTGTTTCCTACAGCAGGGTGTGTGTGTGTTACCTACAGCAGGGTGTGTGTTACCTACAGCAGGGTGTGTGTGTGTTACCTACAGCAGGGTGTGTGTGTGTTACCTACAGCAGGGTGTGTGTTACCTACAGCAGGGTGTGTGTGTGTTACCTACAGCAGGGTGTGTGTGTGTTTCCTACAGCAGGGTGTGTGTTACCTACAGCAGGGTGTGTGTGTTACCTACAGCAGGGTGTGTGTTACCTACAGCAGGGTGTGTGTGTTACCTACAGCAGGGTGTGTGTTACCTACAGCAGGGTGTGTGTGTTACCTACAGCAGGGTGTGTGTGTGTTACCTACAGCAGGGTGTGTGTTACCTACAGCAGGGTGTGTGTTACCTACAGCAGGGTGTGTGTTTCCTACAGCAGGGTGTGTGTGTGTTACCTACAGCAGGGTGTGTGTTACCTACAGCAGGGTGTGTGTGTGTGTGTTACCTACAGCAGGGTGTGTGTTACCTACAGCAGGGTGTGTGTGTTACCTACAGCAGGGTGTGTGTGTGTTACCTACAGCAGGGTGTGTGTGTGTGTGTTACCTACAGCAGGGTGTGTGTTACCTACAGCAGGGTGTGTGTGTGTTACCTACAGCAGGGTGTGTGTGTGTTACCTACAGCAGGGTGTGTGTGTGTACCTACAGCAGGGTGTGTGTGTTACCTACAGCAGGGTGTGTGTGTTACCTACAGCAGGGTGTGTGTGTGTACCTACAGCAGGGTGTGTGTGTTACCTACAGCAGGGTGTGTGTGTTACCTACAGCAGGGTGTGTGTGTGTACCTACAGCAGGGTGTGTGTTACCTACAGCAGGGTGTGTGTGTTACCTACAGCAGGGTGTGTGTGTTACCTACAGCAGGGTGTGTGTTACCTACAGCAGGGTGTGTGTTTCCTACAGCAGGGTGTGTGTGTGTTACCTACAGCAGGGTGTGTGTGTGTTTCCTACAGCAGGGTGTGTGTTACCTACAGCAGGGTGTGTGTTACCTACAGCAGGGTGTGTGTTACCTACAGCAGGGTGTGTGTGTGTTACCTACAGCAGGGTGTGTGTGTGTTACCTACAGCAGGGTGTGTGTGTTACCTACAGCAGGGTGTGTGTGTGTTACCTACAGCAGGGTGTGTGTGTTACCTACAGCAGGGTGTGTGTGTTACCTACAGCAGGGTGTGTGTGTGTGTTTCCTACAGCAGGGTGTGTGTGTGTGTTACCTACAGCAGGGTGTGTGTGTTACCTACAGCAGGGTGTGTGTGTGTTACCTACAGCAGGGTGTGTGTGTGTGTGTTACCTACAGCAGGGTGTGTGTGTGTGTGTGTGTGTTACCTACAGCAGGGTGTGTGTGTGTGTGTTACCTACAGCAGGGTGTGTGTGTGTTACCTACAGCAGGGTGTGTGTTACCTACAGCAGGGTGTGTGTGTGTTACCTACAGCAGGGTGTGTGTGTGTTACCTACAGCAGGGTGTGTGTGTGTTACCTACAGCAGGGTGTGTGTTACCTACAGCAGGGTGTGTGTGTTACCTACAGCAGGGTGTGTGTGTTACCTACAGCAGGGTGTGTGTTACCTACAGCAGGGTGTGTGTTACCTACAGCAGGGTGTGTGTTACCTACAGCAGGGTGTGTGTTACCTACAGCAGGGTGTGTGTGTGTTACCTACAGCAGGGTGTGTGTGTGTTACCTACAGCAGGGTGTGTGTTACCTACAGCAGGGTGTGTGTTACCTACAGCAGGGTGTGTGTTACCTACAGCAGGGTGTGTGTGTGTGTGTTACCTACAGCAGGGTGTGTGTGTGTTACCTACAGCAGGGTGTGTGTTTCCTACAGCAGGGTGTGTGTGTGTTACCTACAGCAGGGTGTGTGTGTGTTACCTACAGCAGGGTGTGTGTGTGTTACCTACAGCAGGGTGTGTGTGTGTTACCTACAGCAGGGTGTGTGTGTGTTACCTACAGCAGGGTGTGTGTGTTACCTACAGCAGGGTGTGTGTGTTACCTACAGCAGGGTGTGTGTGTTACCTACAGCAGGGTGTGTGTTACCTACAGCAGGGTGTGTGTTACCTACAGCAGGGTGTGTGTTACCTACAGCAGGGTGTGTGTTACCTACAGCAGGGTGTGTGTTACCTACAGCAGGGTGTGTGTGTGTTACCTACAGCAGGGTGTGTGTGTGTTACCTACAGCAGGGTGTGTGTGTTACCTACAGCAGGGTGTGTGTGTGTTACCTACAGCAGGGTGTGTGTGTGTTACCTACAGCAGGGTGTGTGTTACCTACAGCAGGGTGTGTGTTACCTACAGCAGGGTGTGTGTTACCTACAGCAGGGTGTGTGTTACCTACAGCAGGGTGTGTGTGTGTTACCTACAGCAGGGTGTGTGTGTGTTACCTACAGCAGGGTGTGTGTTTCCTACAGCAGGGTGTGTGTGTGTTACCTACAGCAGGGTGTGTGTGTGTTACCTACAGCAGGGTGTGTGTGTGTTACCTACAGCAGGGTGTGTGTGTGTTACCTACAGCAGGGTGTGTGTTACCTACAGCAGGGTGTGTGTGTGTTACCTACAGCAGGGTGTGTGTGTGTTTCCTACAGCAGGGTGTGTGTTACCTACAGCAGGGTGTGTGTGTTACCTACAGCAGGGTGTGTGTTACCTACAGCAGGGTGTGTGTGTTACCTACAGCAGGGTGTGTGTTACCTACAGCAGGGTGTGTGTGTTACCTACAGCAGGGTGTGTGTGTGTTACCTACAGCAGGGTGTGTGTTACCTACAGCAGGGTGTGTGTTACCTACAGCAGGGTGTGTGTTTCCTACAGCAGGGTGTGTGTGTGTTACCTACAGCAGGGTGTGTGTTACCTACAGCAGGGTGTGTGTGTGTGTGTTACCTACAGCAGGGTGTGTGTTACCTACAGCAGGGTGTGTGTGTTACCTACAGCAGGGTGTGTGTGTGTTACCTACAGCAGGGTGTGTGTGTGTGTGTTACCTACAGCAGGGTGTGTGTTACCTACAGCAGGGTGTGTGTGTGTTACCTACAGCAGGGTGTGTGTGTGTTACCTACAGCAGGGTGTGTGTGTGTACCTACAGCAGGGTGTGTGTGTTACCTACAGCAGGGTGTGTGTGTTACCTACAGCAGGGTGTGTGTGTGTACCTACAGCAGGGTGTGTGTGTTACCTACAGCAGGGTGTGTGTGTTACCTACAGCAGGGTGTGTGTGTGTACCTACAGCAGGGTGTGTGTTACCTACAGCAGGGTGTGTGTGTTACCTACAGCAGGGTGTGTGTGTTACCTACAGCAGGGTGTGTGTTACCTACAGCAGGGTGTGTGTTTCCTACAGCAGGGTGTGTGTGTGTTACCTACAGCAGGGTGTGTGTGTGTTTCCTACAGCAGGGTGTGTGTTACCTACAGCAGGGTGTGTGTTACCTACAGCAGGGTGTGTGTTACCTACAGCAGGGTGTGTGTGTGTTACCTACAGCAGGGTGTGTGTGTGTTACCTACAGCAGGGTGTGTGTGTTACCTACAGCAGGGTGTGTGTGTGTTACCTACAGCAGGGTGTGTGTGTTACCTACAGCAGGGTGTGTGTGTTACCTACAGCAGGGTGTGTGTGTGTGTTTCCTACAGCAGGGTGTGTGTGTGTGTTACCTACAGCAGGGTGTGTGTGTTACCTACAACAGGGTGTGTGTGTGTTACCTACAGCAGGGTGTGTGTGTGTGTGTTACCTACAGCAGGGTGTGTGTGTGTGTGTGTGTGTTACCTACAGCAGGGTGTGTGTGTGTGTGTTACCTACAGCAGGGTGTGTGTGTGTTACCTACAGCAGGGTGTGTGTTACCTACAGCAGGGTGTGTGTGTGTTACCTACAGCAGGGTGTGTGTGTGTTACCTACAGCAGGGTGTGTGTGTGTTACCTACAGCAGGGTGTGTGTTACCTACAGCAGGGTGTGTGTGTTACCTACAGCAGGGTGTGTGTGTTACCTACAGCAGGGTGTGTGTTACCTACAGCAGGGTGTGTGTTACCTACAGCAGGGTGTGTGTTACCTACAGCAGGGTGTGTGTTACCTACAGCAGGGTGTGTGTGTGTTACCTACAGCAGGGTGTGTGTGTGTTACCTACAGCAGGGTGTGTGTTACCTACAGCAGGGTGTGTGTTACCTACAGCAGGGTGTGTGTTACCTACAGCAGGGTGTGTGTGTGTGTTACCTACAGCAGGGTGTGTGTGTGTTACCTACAGCAGGGTGTGTGTGTGTTACCTACAGCAGGGTGTGTGTTTCCTACAGCAGGGTGTGTGTGTGTTACCTACAGCAGGGTGTGTGTGTGTTACCTACAGCAGGGTGTGTGTGTGTTACCTACAGCAGGGTGTGTGTTACCTACAGCAGGGTGTGTGTGTGTTACCTACAGCAGGGTGTGTGTGTGTTACCTACAGCAGGGTGTGTGTGTTACCTACAGCAGGGTGTGTGTGTTACCTACAGCAGGGTGTGTGTGTTACCTACAGCAGGGTGTGTGTTACCTACAGCAGGGTGTGTGTTACCTACAGCAGGGTGTGTGTTACCTACAGCAGGGTGTGTGTTACCTACAGCAGGGTGTGTGTTACCTACAGCAGGGTGTGTGTGTGTTACCTACAGCAGGGTGTGTGTGTTACCTACAGCAGGGTGTGTGTTACCTACAGCAGGGTGTGTGTGTGTTACCTACAGCAGGGTGTGTGTGTGTTACCTACAGCAGGGTGTGTGTTACCTACAGCAGGGTGTGTGTTACCTACAGCAGGGTGTGTGTTACCTACAGCAGGGTGTGTGTGTGTGTTACCTACAGCAGGGTGTGTGTGTGTTACCTACAGCAGGGTGTGTGTGTGTTACCTACAGCAGGGTGTGTGTGTGTTACCTACAGCAGGGTGTGTGTGTGTTACCTACAGCAGGGTGTGTGTGTGTTTCCTACAGCAGGGTGTGTGTTTCCTACAGCAGGGTGTGTGTTACCTACAGCAGGGTGTGTGTGTGTTACCTACAGCAGGGTGTGTGTGTGTTACCTACAGCAGGGTGTGTGTGTGTTACCTACAGCAGGGTGTGTGTTACCTACAGCAGGGTGTGTGTGTGTTACCTACAGCAGGGTGTGTGTTTCCTACAGCAGGGTGTGTGTGTGTTACCTACAGCAGGGTGTGTGTGTGTTACCTACAGCAGGGTGTGTGTTACCTACAGCAGGGTGTGTGTTACCTACAGCAGGGTGTGTGTGTGTTACCTACAGCAGGGTGTGTGTGTTACCTACAGCAGGGTGTGTGTGTTACCTACAGCAGGGTGTGTGTTACCTACAGCAGGGTGTGTGTGTTACCTACAGCAGGGTGTGTGTGTTACCTACAGCAGGGTGTGTGTT
Organism: Salvelinus fontinalis; assembly: GCF_029448725.1. Taxonomy (NCBI): domain Eukaryota; kingdom Metazoa; phylum Chordata; class Actinopteri; order Salmoniformes; family Salmonidae; genus Salvelinus; species Salvelinus fontinalis. The sequence goes on along the minus strand of NC_074700.1, from coordinate 26,846,690 downwards.
ACCTACAGCAGGGTGTGTGTGTTACCTACAGCAGGGTGTGTGTGTTACCTACAGCAGGGTGTGTGTTACCTACAGCAGGGTGTGTGTGTGTTACCTACAGCAGGGTGTGTGTGTGTTACCTACAGCAGGGTGTGTGTGTGTTACCTACAGCAGGGTGTGTGTGTGTTACCTACAGCAGGGTGTGTGTGTGTTACCTACAGCAGGGTGTGTGTGTGTTACCTACAGCAGGGTGTGTGTGTGTTACCTACAGCAGGGTGTGTGTGTGTTACCTACAGCAGGGTGTGTGTGTGTGTGTTACCTACAGCAGGGTGTGTGTTACCTACAGCAGGGTGTGTGTTACCTACAGCAGGGTGTGTGTTACCTACAGCAGGGTGTGTGTTACCTACAGCAGGGTGTGTGTGTGTTACCTACAGCAGGGTGTGTGTGTGTTACCTACAGCAGGGTGTGTGTGTGTGTTACCTACAGCAGAGTGTGTGTGTGTTACCTACAGCAGGGTGTGTGTGTGTGTTACCTACAGCAGGGTGTGTGTGTTACCTACAGCAGGGTGTGTGTGTGTGTTACCTACAGCAGGGTGTGTGTGTGTGTTACCTACAGCAGGGTGTGTGTGTGTTACCTACAGCAGGGTGTGTGTTACCTACAGCAGGGTGTGTGTGTGTGTTACCTACAGCAGGGTGTGTGTGTGTTACCTACAGCAGGGTGTGTGTGTGTTACCTACAGCAGGGTGTGTGTGTGTGTGTTACCTACAGCAGGGTGTGTGTTACCTACAGCAGGGTGTGTGTTACCTACAGCAGGGTGTGTGTTACCTACAGCAGGGTGTGTGTGTGTGTTACCTACAGCAGGGTGTGTGTGTGTTTCCTACAGCAGGGTGTGTGTGTGTGTTACCTACAGCAGGGTGTGTGTGTGTTACCTACAGCAGGGTGTGTGTGTGTGTGTGTTACCTACAGCAGGGTGTGTGTTACCTACAGCAGGGTGTGTGTGTGTGTTACCTACAGCAGGGTGTGTGTGTTACCTACAGCAGGGTGTGTGTGTTTCCTACAGCAGGGTGTGTGTGTGTTACCTACAGCAGGGTGTGTGTGTGTTTCCTACAGCAGGGTGTGTGTGTGTGTTACCTACAGCAGGGTGTGTGTGTGTTACCTACAGCAGGGTGTGTGTGTGTGTGTTACCTACAGCAGGGTGTGTGTTACCTACAGCAGGGTGTGTGTTACCTACAGCAGGGTGTGTGTTACCTACAGCAGGGTGTGTGTGTGTTACCTACAGCAGGGTGTGTGTGTGTTACCTACAGCAGGGTGTGTGTGTGTTACCTACAGCAGGGTGTGTGTGTGTGTTACCTACAGCAGGGTGTGTGTGTTACCTACAGCAGGGTGTGTGTTACCTACAGCAGGGTGTGTGTGTGTGTTACCTACAGCAGGGTGTGTGTGTGTTACCTACAGCAGGGTGTGTGTTACCTACAGCAGGGTGTGTGTGTGTGTTTCCTACAGCAGGGTGTGTGTGTGTGTTACCTACAGCAGGGTGTGTGTGTGTTTCCTACAGCAGGGTGTGTGTGTGTGTTACCTACAGCAGGGTGTGTGTGTGTGTTTCCTACAGCAGGGTGTGTGTGTGTGTTACCTACAGCAGGGTGTGTGTGTGTGTTACCTACAGCAGGGTGTGTGTGTGTTACCTACAGCAGGGTGTGTGTGTGTTACCTACAGCAGGGTATGTGTGTGTTACCTACAGCAGGGTGTGTGTGTTACCTACAGCAGGGTGTGTGTGTGTGTTACCTACAGCAGGGTGTGTGTGTGTTGCCTACAGCAGGGTGTGTGTGTGTTGCCTACAGCAGGGTGTGTGTGTGTGTTATCTACAGCAGGGTGTGTGTGTGTTACCTACAGCAGGGTGTGTGTGTGTGTGTTACCTACAGCAGGGTGTGTGTG